>NC_056743.1:6062834-6175334 GCF_019279795.1 Protopterus annectens | reverse complement strand
AAGAGCCACACTGGATATCACCTTGGGCATGAAGGAGGGATTGATTCGGAGGGACACACTGTCCGCATGAAAGATGATGAAAGGCTCCAATGCCATAAGGGCCTGTAACTCAAATACCTTTCTTACAGAAGTGATTGCTAAAAGGAAAGCTGTTTTCCAGGAAAGGAATTTTAAATCTGCAGTAGCAGCTGGCTCGAAAGGAGGAAGAGTGAGTTTCTCAAAGACAAAGTTAAGGTCCTAGGCTGGAGTTGGAGCTCTCCTCAGTGGCCTTAAATTTTTGTCCCCTCTGAGGAACTGCTTGAGCAGTGGGTGAGAGAAAAGGGGAGGCTCTGTGCTATAATGAGCTGAAATGGCTGAGGCATGAATTTTGATGGAGGAAAAGGACAAGCCATTATGAAGCATCTCAGCCAAATATTGTAGAATCTGAGGTAAATTGGGCACTGCTGCGCTCATCCCGTGAGACTGGTTCCAGGTACAAAATCTTTTCCATTGTGCAGCATAAGATTTTCTAGTACCAGGCCTCCTAATCTCTAAAATGATATCCATCACTGATTTACTGAGGAGTGGTAAAGGAAAGATTAGGTAATTAAGCCAGGCTGCTAGGTTCAGGGTTTGCAGCTGAGGGTGCAGAATCATGTTCTCCTGCCGAAACAACAGGGAAGGAGTCTGAGGCAGGTGCGATGGGGCCAAGCATGGCACACTGCGCAGGAGGGGGTATCAGTGTTGGCGTGGCCAGTCTGGTGCAATTAAAATTGTCCTTGGCTTGTCTTGTTTGATCTTTAGTAGTAACTTGGAGAGCAGAAGCAGAGGAGGAAAGGCATAAACTAATAGGTTTTTCCAGCTGAAGGATAGAGCATCCACTTTCCAAGCTAGTTTGTGGGGAATCCTTGTGCAAAATTTGTCCAACTGATGGTTCTGGGGGGAGGCAAACAGGTCTGTATCTGGGCTCCCCAATTTGCTTGTCAACATGCTGAAAATCCTTGGTTCCAGTTTCCATTCATGTGGGTCCATGAGGTTTCTGCTTAGTCCATCTGCCAGTGCATTTAGTTTTCCTAGTAGGAATTGAGCTTGTAGATTCACTTGGTAGCTCAAGGCTGTGTTCCACAATGCCATGGCTAGTCTGCAGAGGGGGTAAGAGTGCGTACCCCCCTGCTTATGTACAACATGACCGTGGTGTTGTCCATCTTTACCATTAGCTGTCCTGGAAGAACGTGGTCCTTGAAGGCTGTCAGAGCATTCTGTACAGCTAACATTTCCTTTTGATTTATGTGTAGGTGCATTTGACTTGGGTTCCATTTGCCCTGAATGCACTTCCCTGCCAGTTGAGCCCTCCATGCAAAGTCTGATGTGTCTCTTGTTAAGGTTTGGGTGGCAGGGGGTAGTGTGAATGGTAGTCCCTTGTTTTGGTGGCAGGCCTCTGCCCACCAAAGGAACTCTAGGTGTATGCAAGGTATGACAGGAATCATAGCTTCTAGATCCTGTGAATGTTGACACCATAGGCTTTTGAGATACCATTGCAGTTTCCACATATGCAGCCTTGCATATGGAATTAGAAGAATGCAAGAGAACATGAACCCCAAGGCTTGCAGTATTTGCCTTGCAGTTAACTGGGTTTTTGTGGCCATTTGTTTGAAGTAGGTTGCCAAATGAGTCCGTTTCTCTGGCGTGAGGAAAGCCATCTGGGAAGTTGTATTCAAGCTTGCACCTAACAATATAATTTGTTGACAAGGTACCAGGTGTGACTTCTTTTCATTTATGGTGTACCCCAGACAATTCAGTACCCTTTGAACAAAGGCCAGATGATTCAAAAGTATGTCGTGGCTTTCTGCATGAATTAGACAATTGTCCACGTATGGATATATTTGAATATTTCTTTGCCTGCAGAATGCAATGACTGGAGCTAGGCACTTTGTGAATACCTTGGGCACAGTAGATAAGCCAAAGGGCAGTGCAGAGAACTGATAGTGCATGTAGCCTGCTTTGAAGTGTAGGCATCTTCTGCAAGACTCCCTTGATGGGGATGTGCAGGTATGCATCTTTTAAGTCTAGTGTTGCCAACCATGCATCTTTGCCTAGCATAGGAAGTAGCTGGTGAAGAGTCAGCATCTTGAATTTTGGAATCACCAGAAAGGTATTTAGAATAGAAAGGTCCAAGATAGGATGGCATGTACTGCCTTTTCTGGGTACAAGAAAAAGTCTTGAATAGAAACCTTGACCCTTTTCCCTCTTCTGGTACCAGCTGAATAGCCCCCATGCTTAAGAGAGAGAGAGAGTACTTGACTTTGGGCCTTTGCCCACAGATTTGGGAGAAGATCTGTCCACCCGCTTGGTGTTGGTAAGGTGTGGAAGTGAAATCTGTATCCTCGGGACACAATATTTAAAACCCATTTCTCCTGAGTAATGAGTTCTCAGTTTTTGGCCTGCAGATCAATCTTTCCACCTAAAGGAGCATTCAGTTGGGAAGTGCTTGGAAGTTTTAAAAGCAAGTCATTGAGATAGTTTTCCATAGGGTGGAGTCTTGCTACTCCCTGATTTGGGCACGGAAAACCCTACTGCTTAGCCTTGTGTGTCCCCTGTGACTGAAACCTGGGGTTTCTGCTGTGTCTGGGTTTGGCTTGAAAAGACCTGGAAGGGGCTGGAAAGGACCAATTCTTAGTGGGCCAGTGCCTACTAAATCTAGGCGGCTGAACTTGTAAGAAATCTTTAACAGTTTGCATAGATTTAGCTTTGTCTTCCATCTTTTTAAGAACTTCCTCAGCCTTGCTGCCAAACAGGCGGTCCTGATTTAAGGGAGCATCCAACAATTTAGCTTTAACATGATCAGGCAAAGATTGCTCCTAAAGCCAAGCATGCCTTCTGAGCACAGACCCAGTAACAGCAGCCCTGCAGGAGGCCTCTAATGAATCAAATCCACATTGCAAAGTATGTTTTCCAACCTGTTCAGCAGAATGCATTAAATCCTGTAATTCTTTACTTTCCGCACAGTCAGGAATCAACATCATTTTCTGTTTAAGCAATCCAATAACATGTTGCTGATACTTAAGATATGAAACTGGCAGTTTAAAGCCCTAATAGAAAAAGTTGCAAAAGTGCAAACCTTCTTATCCCATCTATCCAGCTCCCTGGAGTCTCTATCAGAAGGGGTAGGATTTTTAGCAGTAGAAGCCTTAATGCCCTTGGGTTCCTGTGAAATAGTCTCTGGATCCACAATAGGATTTTTAAAAAGGAACTTGTGTGAATCAGGACCCCTGTAATACCTGTCAAGTTTTCTGGGAGCAGGAGGCAAAGAATCAGGGGCCAAACTAGATTCCGAAAAAGCATCATCAACAACATCTAGTACAGGAGGAATAGCTAAAGGTGTATGCTGAGGCAGGAGTAAGAAATCCCTAAGCATCTTTTCTGAATCCGAAAAATCCTGGCTTTCCCAGTGGAAATGCTCCCATAGAGTATGTAAAGTTTCACCAAAAGAAAAATCCTCTGGAGGGGAAGCAGAGGGAACAGAGTCCTCTACATCAGAATCCTCATGAGTAGATAAGGGCAAATCCAGATCATCAGAAGAATCAGAATCCTGGTCAGAAAATTCATAAACAACTTCAGTCTTAGGTCTTTAAGAAGGGGGAGGTTGGCTTCCCCTGATTAGAGTTATAAGATCTTCAGCCATTCTTATCATTTGTTTTTTAAGCATAGAGGCCTCAGCATGCGGCCTGGGCATCGGTTTTTTAGGCATGGTTCGAGATTTAGGCCTAAATGAAGAAGGAGGCATCTGTTTAATATGCAAGTCCATAGGCCTGAATACACCCTCAGAAGCCGGTGCCTGCACAGCGGCTCAGGACCCATCCACGGTAGAGACATCCACGTCTTCCATAGTTGAAGCATCTCGCGGCATACCTGACTCCGAATGGGTCTCAGTAGAGGCCTGCGAATCAGAATTAGCGGGTATCAGGGGCTGCGAAAGGGCCTCACTGAGTACCGGCGAACTGTCGACTGGCTTAGAAGCGTCGTCAGAAGTTTTGGTCCTCGGCGGCCTGTCTGTCGTTATCTTTGCGTTTTTTCGAAATCCCAGTAATCGGATGGCTAACAGACGACATTTCTGGATAATTAAACAGAGAACCAAAATATTTAGAGGCAAAAATATACAGACGACGGATAATGCGCTGATTAAATAAAGCACAAAACCGACAGCAAGGTACGTAGTGGTCAAGGCCTAGGCAAGGAATACAGTACGAATGAAAATCTTTATGAGGTATTTGCTTTCCACAAGTAATGCAATTATTAACTTTTACTGACATCGGTAAGGAGCAAGAAAAAGTTTCCCCAACGGGAACTTAGCTTTAGTTAAAGACTTCGGTTCTGAAACTCGAAAATGAAAATTTCAGGAGTCTGCCTACTAGCACTTGCGAACCGCTTCTGCTTCGGGCACCGCACAGTAAGAAAGACTGATGTAATGGCTTCGGCTGCATGTTTTATACCCCTGACAACCTGATGCCATGGAAGAAGGGACAACAACCGACAGAGGACCCAAGCCTTTGTTAATCAGGCCGAATGAGGGCTACTGCAAGCAGATAACCCAAATGTAATGACTGCAACAATGAAACACAATGAACATCCTGTAGTAACGTTTCAAGTATATAAATAAAAAGGTATTTCTAAGGAAGAAAACACAATACACTCAAAGTAGTTTTGAAAATCGATCTGAGGGAGCATCCACATCTGTGCGAGATGATAAACTCAATCTGAGGTATAGGGGTGGACTAGGGCATCATGGGTACAAGGAGGAGCTTGAGAGTTGGATCCGAAAGTCTGTGGAATGTGGCCTAGTTGGATCTATAACCCATATGCTGAGGAAGAATGAAAAGGGCATCAACAGATTTATTTTTTCTTTAAAGCATAAAAATAAAGACAGTAACAAATCTATTAATAAAATGAGAGAAAGCGGTGCTCTAACAGAGATTATCTGAGCACCAAGCCAGAAAAATCAGCACTGGACCCAGAGAAGAGTCAGACGACTTTATTCTCTGGATGTCTGAAAAAGACTAAACACTCACTTCCTGTCACAGCTGATGGCTTCCCTCTCAGGATATGCTCAGCCAATCAGCAGTCACAGAAGAGAGAGGGAAGGCAGTCTGAGCCTTTGAAAGCTGGCCAGCACTAGTTTACCTTGGCAGATAACCCAAAATGCCACTTAGACAGTGTGAATGATGAACATATGCAGGTTCAGTGTTCAAGTTGGTGGAAAGAAAATTATTAGGTACTCTTGTTGTCCACACATCTCATATGCACCTCTTGGTGTGCTTAATTTATACATCAGACATACAGCATAAGAGGAAGATGTTCCTATGCTTTGGCATCCAGGCCAGATGTATGGCTATCCCTGGCAATATATCCTACTAGTTAGTAAAAACACTGATCATAGGAAATGCATCTTTAGGAAGCAGGCTTGATTCCTGCCCTGATGGACTGCAACATCTGATTTAGTGACAAATGTGTTAAATAAGATCTGAAGATGGCTATACATTTATCAACCTCTGTACTAAGATGTGGAAAATCCTTGGGGGAAGGAGACACAAGGTCAGCTCACTGGGATAGCAGACAGGCTCATACTCTCATCATATCTAAGACTCCTCCTTTGTCCCTTAAATTGCGACTTCACCAATGATTTACATAAAGGGCATGCCTTTTGATGCGCAAGCTCAAGCAGCTCAAAGTTGGGATATTGGAGGTCCCCCCCCCCCCCCAACCCAAACCTGTATCCAAGGCAGGGGACTCTGCAGAGGAGTCCAGATGTTTCAGTCTAAGGGGCATCATCTGAGTGGAAGGAGATGGAATACATGCCAGATACCATGCTGTCAACTGTGAAGGCTTTTCGCACCCTCTGCTTTTCAGAGGCAAAGATGACAGGGACAATGCATGTGACTGAAGTGCATCACTGGGTGAAGCCACTGTTAACTTCTCTGCAGTTTCTTCCAGAGTTAGATGTTGATTTTACACTGAGTTATGTCTCTCGACTTTCATCATAAAGCTCTGAACCCAGAGTCAACAGCTCTGTTAACATCAGTTCTGAGGAAGCCACCACTAAAGGTATCTGGATGTCTCCCAATACCACGGCTGACAATAGTGTCAAGGAAGACTTTGGTGCAGAGGTCCTAAAGGCTTAGAGACAGAGTAGTGCACAGGGCACTGGCACTGAAAATGTAAGCATTGACAACCTGGAGCACAGTAACTATCAGTACCAAAAACATCAGTGTCAAAGTAGAAATCTGTTTGTGCTAATATGGGAGTCAATGGTCAGAAAGTCATCTCAAACTCATAGTGCCAAAGCAGGATCCATGGACAGAACACCCACACCAAGACAGAATGGCCAATCTCTAGCCACCCTTCAGAAAGAGAGAAAAAGAGAGGATACCCATTTTGATCAGAGCTTTTACCACTTTTTCCCAGTCAACGTGTAATGAGGGGACTTGGAGAAACCAGGACAACCTATCAAAGGCCACTAAAGTAGGGCTAGACTTGACACTTGTGCAACTCTCATTCTCCAAAAAAATATGCTTAGACGTTTACTGGTAGGTGAGTCTGCTATAAACATACAACTCTAGCTAAGAAATTCCCTGGGAAAAAGTTTGCTCATGAGAATCTAAGATTTTAGAAGAATCCTCTATGGAGGAATGGAAGGGTTCATGGATGCCTTAGATGGATAGGCCCAGTTGGTGACCTTCAAAGCAGACTCGTAGACTCTTCCCTATTTTGAGGAAGCTGAATCAGCTGGCAATAGTCTCTTCACGACAGGTTTGTTTTTTTGCATTAGTGTAGGAGGTCTAGAGGTCGAACTTCTCACAGATTTCACAAAGAGCATCAAGGCTTTCCACCCAAAGTCAAACAACTCAAAAGACATGCACCTCCTAAGTGGGGGGAATTTTGAGACCACATGCTAGGTTTTTACCCTAATCTACTTTAAATGTCAGGGCCAGGATATGGTTGATGAAAACTGTCACAAATATCAAAAAGTCGCAATTAAGCAATACAGTAGTCACAATCTGTAGAATGCATAAGCTGACTAATTACAGAAACAAACTGGAAGAAACTATTGCAGTGAGCACTGAAAACCCATAACACCCAACTACTCACACTTAAGTTTCAGAGACAAAGTCTTCAAAGTTCCAGTCAACTGCTGCTTATGGCTGCAGGCGTGATGCTGAAGTAGGTGAGCTGGATCATGTAAGATGGAACACGTGTGGTAGGAACTTACCATAACTGTAGATGAAGATTATTTAATGCTGCAGTACTGACTTTTGGGATTTTCTGCCTGCAACAGCCCAAAGTAGGCCTGAACACCAGAGATCTCACATTCACCTCTGACACAGCAGATACCCACCCCTTACAATGTCAGGACATCCGTGGTACAAATGGTTAGTCAGCCAGTGTCATCTTGAGGTCTTTTCTTGTACTTGGCTATAAGCATACTTTCCCAGATTCCACAGTGCAGCCTGCCATATGACTCAGATCTGTGCTAGCAGTTAAGGTAGGGAAGTTAGAAGGCCCTAACTGCAGGACAGCGGAAAGTAAATGGGGTATCCACCCCAAACCTTCAGAAAGAATGAAAGACAAGGGGTTTGAATGAACAGAAGTGGTACTACACACTATGTTCTTGCAGTTAGTTCACTGTTGCAGTTCTGACTCAAGCTATGAAGTGCTGTATAGCTGGCTTGAGACATGACCAAGGGACACCAGTCCCTGCAGAATGGCAAGGCAAATCCTGTCCTGGCCTGGACATAGCTCCTAGGATGCAATGCTTTGAAATAACTGTGAAGGAACCACATTGCTACTTCCAAGACCCCTCTTACAAAGGCTGGAAATAGCAGCTGCAGCCCTGACAGAGTAGGCCCTGACTGAACTAAGGACTGGTTTACCATAGTGCAAGTAACAAGGCAAAGAAGTTAACAATCCACACGTAAATGGTATGTTTTAAGAGTTTTCTTCTCCCCTTTTGTATAGGCAACAAAAAGCTAGTCTGCTTTTATGCACGAGTTTCTCCTAAGTAAAACTAAGCTGCCAGTACACAACAAATAAGTGTAAAATCAAGTGTAAAATCCTTTCACCTTTTTTTGTGAAAAACAGATAAAAGACTAGTAAATGTACTGCCTGGGTCAATGAAACTTCAGTTACTATCCCGGGAATGAAAGGAGGGGTTAGTACACACAGTGAGCCTATCTTTGTGAAAGAACAAAATAAGTCTCTCTGCACATTAAAGCTTGTAACCCTGAGACGTATCTAGCTGAGGTCATGGCTTCAAGGACGGCAGCTTTCCATAACAGCATCTTAAAACCTTAGAGGCTGCTGCTTCAAAGGATTGTAGGTAAGTTTTTCTTCTACCATACAATTTAGGTGTCAGGGAACAGTCAGCTCTTTCTTGGGTGGCCTCAAGTGAAGGACTCTTTTAAGGAACTGTTTCATAGGTAGCCGAAAGTAAGCAGGAGGATTTAGTGACAGACTGGCAAAAATGGTTGCGGTATGAACTCTGAGAAATGCTTAAGAAAAGTCTTTGAAAAGGTCTGACAAGTAATTGAGGACCACCAGCAGATGAGCTTGAGTGGACTGCTGTCCTCTAATCCAGGTTCAGTAGGAGAACTGTTTTCACTTAGCTGTGAAAGACTTTCTGACCTCCCTTAGAATGTGTATAATGTCCTAAGAAAACACGCCTGGAAGGGTTGAGCACTAGATTGCCCCAGATTGTTCAGTCAGTCAGACTGAGTGTATTCAGTCTGGGGTGAATGACAGATCTCTAGAAACAAAAGGTTTACATGCAGGAGTGGCACCAGTGATTTTTCTCTGGTCATGTTCAGCAGGAGGGAGGTACAGCTGTATAAGAACTTACCATAAAAGTAAATGTTCTAACAGATCGCTGTTGCAGTATTCCTACTTATGGGGCATATCCTGTCAAGAATACCATACTTCTGGCTAGCTGTTTGCAAATCCTTAGTCTTGTGTATTGGTCAGATAAGGAGCGTGCCTATGTGTTAGTACATAAAAGGCTGTACAAGCGCAAAATAATCACCAGAGATTTCTTGTTCCAGGATAAAGACTAAGGCTGATACTCATGAGAGGATACACACAGTCTTAAAATAAAGGGGGAGAGAAAATGTGCCAACCTTGACCATGGATAAACAGAAAAATGAAATAAGAGGAAGAAGCATGGGCACATACACTGCAACATTGACCTATTCAAACATCTACTGTTAGCGGTTAAGGTCTTGTATAACTGTACTATGTTCTTCATTAGCTCACTGCTGCAGTAGTCCTCCTTTAAGGTGCAAATCCCAAAACATTACGTGGAAGTAGTGCAGGGTGAAACAGACCGAAGTTCATAAAGCACACCTTAAACAATGACCCTGGCAAAACATGTTCTAGCTCTGGAAAAGGCATGCATTTTGCAGTGTTTTGTTAAAGTGAGGACAGTAGACCAGTCAACTATCTCCAGAATGGACTTGGAATCTAAGCCTTTGAAGGAAAGGAAGGTGTGTGGGGGGGGGGGGGCCTACAGAGGAAGTCACAGCTCTGGTAGAATGAACTTCAACTTGTCCTTTACATAAATTTGTCATGAAAGGAGAATCTTAAAGCTCTACTTCAGCGTATTTTTTGACAGCTCAGACTCCATTGTAGAAACGTAGCATAGCTAAACAGCTGGTCCCATACTCCTAGGAAACTACCTGCTCGCTCTCTTTTTATAAATTAAAAAAGCAAAATAAAAAAACTAGACTAAATTATCAAACCTTGCTCCCACAGGTACATGAAAACAGAGGGGTCAGTGAAAGACTGATACACCGGAGCTGTCACGCAACTCTGTTCACAACACCTCCAACCATATGACCACCTCAAGGTGGCCCTCCATCCTCTTTTAGACTTAACCCTCAACAGGGGGCAAGTGAGAATTTCTAAATTAGCTCATTTTTTGGAGTGAAGGAAAGCATTAAATAAAATCCTTCCCTGGTCTCTCTTTCCTGTACCAACTACATAAAAAAGCTCCAAAGCAACACACTAACTGTGGAGGAATAAGATGTTTTTGTTACTTGAGCAAGTGGGTGGGGTGTGTGTGTGTGTGTGTGTGTGTGTGTGTGTGTGTGTGTGTGTGTGTGTGTGTGTGTGTGTGTGTGTGTGTACATACGATAATCCTGAAGTTTGGAATCTTTCTCAACTATAGTGAGTAACATATCTAAATCCCACTCCCTTGAACAATTCCTTCTTACTGCCTTCTATTTTTTTCTGTGGCAGCAGGGGAGGGAGACAGGGGTGTTGTTTCTTTAGGGGGTGCTGTGAAAATGCAAAACTGCTCCCTGTTGGGGGCCTTGAGGCTGAGAGCGCCAGATCTGTTTTTTGGAGTCAGCTTGCCACTGTTTTGTAAACTTGCTCTTTTCCTTCTGTGGCTTAACTTTATCCTGGTTGGGGGGGGGGGGGGGGGAGTTTTGCTAGAGATTAAAAGGCCATTAACAGACCAAATGAGTGACTGCATAGTTTTCCACTCCCACTCCAGTCTTTTCAACACTTTCAACGGAAGCCCAAAAAGGAGCACCTTATCCAAAGACGCATCCAGTGTTCCAACGGAATATGCTCAGTAAGTGGTTGGCCACTATGTCAGGCATGCCTGACTACTGAAAAAATAGCAGATTCCCTGCTTGATGCATTAAGAGCATCACAGGCAATCTTTATGAAATACCTAGCCATTTAGGAACTCAAGAAGTATATGACAAGCAGCAAATCTTTAAGGCTTTTAACCTGGACTTCCTCTGTCTTTTGCTTTAAGTGCTCAAGGATAGTCTCTTGGGTATCTGAGCATGTAAAACTGGTAGTTAAAAGCCATAATGGCAAAGGTAGATGAGGTGTACGTTTTCTTACTGGACAGGTCAAAAACTCTACGCTCTGTCATTTGATAAAGGGAAACCTAAAAGCAGACACAGTTTCTACTGCAATCCAGAGACCCCCCCCCCAAGCTGGACATACAAACGGGTTCAAATGGGTTCTTATACAAATGCTTAGGCTTCCTAGAGGCAGGGGGTTGAGAGGCAGCAAGGATGTATCACGTAATACATCGTCCAAGACTTAATGAAGTGGAAGGACAGCTAGGGAGGCCTAGAAACTGCATGCACCTGATCTGGGCCTGGGAAGAACTTCTTTGACTCCCAACTGAAGGATTGCTTCATTCTAAAAGTGCATCAAATGACGGTCCTTCAGGTGGCAAGGCTTAGGATTGGATGTTTTCAGATTCTGAATCAAGACAGTATGGGAGAGCTCATCTACACCTACAACAGGGTACAGACACAGAAAATGTTGACAGTCCTGTATTCTACAAAACTTGTCAAATCTTTTAAGAGGCAAGATAAAATCAGGAATCCGGCTCAAGGAATGCTGTTTGAAAAACATCCAAAAATGCTTCCTGGACAGAAGGGATAGCCACTGGCTTTAGGGAACCAAGACCCTTGAAGCCACAACACAAAGATATATTCTGACATTCAGTGGCATCCTGAACTACCACATGAAGTACTCCCTCATGAAGATGTCTCTCTGCAAATTACATGCTTTCTAGTGGGAGGACTCAAGTGTCCTCAATATCATGCATTTAAACATGAAGTGAAAAAAGCTGTGACCTTTAAATCTAGTTCACTGGAGAAACCTCCCACTTCCTTGTAGATGGGGAGACTCCAAATAAAGAAGACCCACTCTGAACCTAGTTGCAGGGTACAAAGAAACTGGAAGAAACCCTGAGCCAACCCAGTCAAACTCTGGAATGGAAACAGAGTCCACCAGGGAAGACCCATTAAGAGTCATACAGGAGCCAGAGCCTTCTCTGAATGAGTGGTCACTGGGGATTTGTGAATCCTAGTGTGGATATCCCTGGATTATCGGACCTGGGGATGCAGACATCCTCTGATTGTCACTATGGTGATTCCACCCTCTTCTCTTTGGAAAATCATTGATGTTCCAAAGTAGACATGGAGGGTGCCCAATGAAGAGGGAAATGCTGGTGTTTGGTCCACTGGGACTAGCCAGGAACCAGAGACATGATGTTCTCTACATGGGAAATGCCACAGGCCTCTGCAGTTAACATCCAGTCAGAAGCGGAGTGCCTCTGCAGAGCTGATGTGCTCAGACTTGGAAACCTCTGATGAAATGGACAGTTGAAGTCTCTCCCTCTTTTTCTCCGACGTGCCTGCTCTCGCTTTTTGGGTCAGACATCCATGCCATTCTGCTGCCGAGTATCTGCAGACTTGGACAAGATTTTAACAGTGTCACAAGCATTTATCTGGCTTGTATGCTTGTGAGCTTCCTGCTTGCTCTTCAAAGCCTTCAAATGAAACAGCTAGCCATGTCATGCTCTGGACCTAGGGTAAAAAATACACCAAACAGACATTTTTATGTGGTATCTGGTACTTGCAAGTACACCTGGTAGCTTTCTAAGGAGCAGACATGCACTATGCCTCCATGTCTGTCAGTCTACCTCCTAGATGCCTAGTCACAATTAATAAACAATCTTTTAACACAAAGTTATGGACCAAAAGAGAGTCCCCTGTGAAGTAATTACCTTTCAATGCTGTTAAGACATGAGCATGGACAAAAGACAGACTGAGACATACACTTGTGAACTCATATGCCACAAGAAGTAAAGATGGCACAGGCAGATGTCAACAATCAAATGGGTATGTGAAGATTCCAGAGTGTAAGACTTCGTCAGCCTAGCCATGACAGAAGGATGTTCAGCTCTGAAAGTCAGACCATACAGCGGACACAGCCACCAACTGCAGAAATCCCTGTAAGTTACGTCTAACAGTGATCCAAGTAAGAAAGAATAGTTGTGTAAAATCTTACCATAACGATAGATGTCCTTCTCTTCTCTGTTGCAGTATTCCTTACATGAGGGAGTTCTCCACCATAAGCAACCCAATGTCAGACTGTATGCAAAAGTTTTTCACTATTGTAAAGTGCAGGGTAAGTTGCATGTAAGCTGCTACCGTATGTCAGCCATAAAAGTAACATTTGCACACACCGACGTCAGAACTGAATGCTCCAGAAGGAAAGCCAACCTAAGGAAAGTAGGGTATAACCATCCAAGGTAAAGAACCAAATAACCAGGGGGAAGGAGGGAAGGACTGGAATACTGCAACAGAGAAGAGAAGGGCATTGATCATTATGGTAAGATTTTACACAACTATTCTCTATTCTTCTACTCATCCACTGCAGTGTTCTTTACATGAGGAAGAGTACAAAAGTTCATAAGGAGAGGGAGGAGAAGGCAGCAGTCGAGCTCTCCAGAATGCCATGGAGTATGGCTCTGGCAAAACCCATCCTAGACTTAGAAATGCCATCCAATTTCTCATGTTAAGTGAAAGTATGCACAAAAGTCCATGTAGCCATTTCAAGAATAGAGCTAGTATCTAGTCCCTTGAAGAAAGCACCAGATGAAGCTACAGTCCTAATGGAATGGGCCTTTACATAGGTAGGTACTAGGCTATCTGCCCGAAGGCATTTATAAGCCTAGCCGGAATGTGTTGGCTTTCACCACCCCCTTAGGTTAGTTCCCTGTGCCTCTATCCAGCAGAGCCACTGCAGTGATCCCTGGGGTAAACTTTCTGGTTCCTGTCCACTCGCCAAGGTTTCTCTTGAAGAGGGTTAGCGAGGAGGAGCTCTGCCTCATGTAGACTGGAATCTTGTTCCAGAGTATGGGAAGTCACTGGGACAGGAATCTATCCCTCCAGCATGTCCTATTTATTGATGTGGTGAGGTTTAGATCCCTAGAGCGTGTGGCTCGAGGGGATATGGTTTTCTTTAGGTGGAGCATGTCCATCAATTCTGGGTTGGACATGGTCTTGTACGTCCTGCAGAGATCACTTCGGAGTAGGCAGTATGCAACAGAGTGCAGCTGGAATTTCTTCAGTCGAGCTGCATAGGACATCTGTTTGAGGCCAGCGATCCTCTTGGTGAAGTACTTCTGAGGTCTTTCCAGCTGCTGCAGGTGTCTTTGTAAGGTACATCCCAAATGGGGCATTGTACTCTATGATGAGTCTGATGAGTGATGCGTAGAGGGGCACAATGATCTCTTGATCTGGATGCAAACCCTTTTGTGATTAGGTGGGCCACATAGAAGTATTTTCTAACCACTTTGGCAATGTGATTATCAAAGGAGAGGTTACTATCTACATGGGTCTCCAGATCCCTTATTACGTCTTTCGTATTTAGGGGGCTACCACCTATGTGGTAGTTTGCGGGTACTTTGCTTTTTCCAAAGGAGATGACTATACACATTTTGGCATTTAGTTTGAGGCCATGGTTTTGACACCAGGTATCTGTCTCAGCGAGACCCTTTTGGAGGATGTCTGTGTCAGCCGGAGAGTCAATTATAGCCCCTAGTTTGCAGTCGTCTGCAAACGTGGTCAGCCATAGTCATCCTGTGCTTGCCTGTACCTCTGAGAAGTATATGCCGAACAGGAGGGGTCCTAGGACTGAGCCCTGGGGAACACCACTTGTAACCGGTTTACAGTCAGACCTAGCTCCCACAACTCTTACCATGTGGGTTCTGTCCGTGAGCCAGCTGGCAACCCATCTCATGACGTAGGGGTTTATGTTCAGGTTGGTGAGCTTGTCTATAATACCTGAATGGGGAATGGTGTCAAAGGCCTTTGCGAGGTCCAGGTAGGCTGTGTGGACCACCTTTCCCTCATCTATAGCCTTGGTAACTGTCTCAAAGAAGTCCACCAGGTTTAGGAGGCATGATCTGCCCTTAAAGCCGAACTGGGTAGGGTCCAGTGTTTGGAGGTTCCCAATGTCTCTGTTAATGAGTTCTATGATGATATGCTCCATAGCCTTGCAGACCAAGCTAGTCAGGCTTATAGGGCAATAGTTCCCAGGGTCTGTTGTGGCTCCACCTTTGTGAAGCAGAATAACCATTACTGTGCTCCACTCTATGGGTACATAGCCTGTGGAGAGGCAGAGTTTGAACAGTGTGTTTAGGTGAAGAGTTAGTTCGTCTTTGAGCTCATGTAGGACGCAGTCTGGGACACCATCCGGTCCCATTGATGCTGTGTTTCTGGCTTTGGAAAGGGCTGTTTTAACCTGAGTGTCTGTGATTTCAGGGGCACTAAATTCTTCTGGTATAGTTATGGGCCCTTTTGGGGGTGAGAGGGAGGTGAAGTTGCACTGAACCTGTCTGCCAGGATGTTGGTGATATCGGTCGGTTCGCTGTATTTTGTGCCATTCTGCACTAACTCCGCGCAGATCTGAGAATTGCCACTTAGATTCTTGACATAGCTAAAGAATGCCTTGTGGTTATCTTTGGAGTCCTTGGCAATTTTTCTTTCGAAGCTAGCCTTGGATGATTTTATGAGGGATCGTAGTTTTTTGCCGATACTGATCAGGGATGTCTTCCCTTCTTGGGATTTTACTCTCTTGTGTACTAGTTTCCTCCTCCTATTGTATAGCTTGTTCATGGCAGGTGTCCTCCAGAAGTAAGGGTCTTACCATGCTTCACATAAAAAGAAACAGCCATAGAAATCCAAATAGAAATAGTCTGCTTGGAAATGGGCACTCCCAGATCCCTGGGATGATGAGAAACAAAAAGCTGGTCTGTTTCCTTACAGATTTAGTCTTGTCTGCATAAAATCTAAGTTGCTTACGTACATCCAGGGTGTGCAGCGCCTTCTCAGTAGAATTCTGGGGAGAAGGAAAGAAGGTAGGTAAATGAATGGACTGAATGACAATTCACTGACTGCCTTGGGCATAAAGGAAGGGGTGGTATGCAAGGACACCCTGTCTTTATGAAAACCCAAAAAGAGGAAGAGACCATTAGGGCCTGGAGCTCAGACACACATCTGGCTAAATTTAAAACTAGTAGTAGTACAGTTTTCCATGAGCAGTGTTGCATGGAAGCTGATAACGTTGGCTCGAAAGGGGGGGAAGAGTCAGCTTTTTGAGTACAAAATTAAGATCCCAGGAAGGAAGGATAGATTTCCTTGGAGATCTAATGTGAAGGATGTTTTTAAAAAAACTGTTTAGCCTCAAATCTGCTAGCTAGAGGGGGAGACAGAGGCAGACAGGCAGAAACAGCTGACATATGGGCCTTCACTAAAGAGTAGGCCAAGTCAGCACTGAGCAATTCACACAAAGAACCAAGGGGACTTCCACTGACAGTGGATCCTGGTTTTGTGAGAGACACCAAAGTGAAAATCTCTTCCACTGGGATAGGCAAGATTTTCAGGTTCTGGGTTTCCTGACCCCCTGTAGGACCCTTAGCATATCCTCAGAAAACGGGTATCTACAAGGAATTAAAACCCTATTACCCACAAAGTCAACTGAAGGGTAGACAAGTGGGGATGGATGAGAGTTTTTGTCTTGTGTGAGAAGGTCCACCCTGTGAAGTAACTTATGGTGACTGCCCTTGTCTAAATGTCAGAGATGAGGGAATCAATGCCGTCTTGCCCAACAAGGAGTCACCAGCAAGATTTTCAGGTTGTCCTGTTGAACTTTGAGCAGGACTTTCAGAATGAGTGGTAGGGGAGGGAATGCATACAGAAACATCCCGTTCCAAGAGAATGAGATGACACCAGAGGGTCTGGGGAACTCTGGTACAAATTTGTGGAAGCTGTTTGTTCCTGGGGGAGGCAGAGATCTACTTGAGGTATACCCCACTGGTGTACAATATCAAGAAACGCATCCCTTTGAAGTAGGACCTGCTCAAGGTATCTGCCACACAATTTTGATTGGATGGAATGTACACTGCCTTAAGAGTCACTTGATATTAGATTGCTAGCCTGCATAGTAAGTTGGATTTGGTTTCCCCTGCTTGTTCACAATACCAGAGGACCGTCATATTGTCTGTGAACAGCTTTAAAAGTCCTGGGAGGAAGAGAGAATAAAAGGTCTGAATGGCTAGCAGCAATGCCCTCATCTCCCGTACACTGTGTTCCCTTTGTTGAGAGGGGGACAATATCCCTTGAGCCTTCAAGTTTCCGAAAGCCACCCCCCAGCCCACATCCGAAACATCTATGAACAGTTCTTGGACTGGTAGCACAGGATGCAAGGGGAGTCCCTGGGTTGAGAGACACTTGTTGGATCCACCACTGTAGTTCCCTCTACAAACAGGGAATAAGAGGAACTGGAAATTCCACAGAATGTGAATGCTGCATCCAAGCTGACATTAGGAACCACTGAAGTTTTCTCATGTACAGTTTGGCCAGAGGAAGCATTGGAATGGTGGATGCCATGAAGTCCCAAACCCTAAGGAACTTTCAGGCTGAAATGTGTGGAGGCAGAAGGTTTTGTAAGTAGGAGGTGAAGTCCTGTGCCTTCTGAGGAGGAAGTGAGACCCTCATGAGGTCTGTTAGCAGAGAGGATGTTTTGCTCCAGGATCGCTTGCCAGAAAGAGGAGATCATCCAGGTAAGGGAAAAGTGGATGCCCTGAACCCTGCGATAGGCAATCACAGGAGCTAGACATTTTGTAAATATCCTTAGTGCAGTAGAAAGTCCAAAGGGCAACACAGAGAACTTGAAAATGTCAGGAAGCCACAGAGAAATGTAAAAACTTCTTGTAGTTGGAGTGGATGGGAATGTGTAGGTATGCATCTTTGATAATCCAGGGAAGCCAAGTAGGCTTGTGGCAGAATAAAGGAGAGCAAAGTCTGACGATTTAGCATACAGAAGGTGTGTACCTTCAGGAAGGTGTTGAGATGAGACAGATCCAAAATGGGTCTCCAAGGAACATCCTTGCTGGGCACTAGGAACATTCTGGAGTAGAAACCACTTCATTTTTGGTCTTGAGGAAACTCCTGAATGGTCTCCATGTCTCTGCAGGTCCAGCAGTACCTCTGGAAAGGAGGGTAGTTGTTCCCTTGGTGGTTGAGGGATGCCCCCGAAGCAAGGAAGGGAATCCCATACCAGAAAACATCCTTTTTGAATGACAAGAGAACCCAGGAGTCTTGAATTATGCTTTCCCAGACTGGCAGAGACAGACAGAGTTACTGGGAAAGAGGAATGTGGGTGAGGTGGTCTGGGCAGTCAGGGGGAACCATGTTCGTCAGGAAAAGGACTGCTGCTTAGCCGGAGTTGCAGGGGAAGCCCTGGGCAGCTGAGGCCTCCGACCACCCTTTTTTGTTTTAGGTGCAGGAGGGCGAGACTGTATGTAAAAAGGCAGTTTTTGCTGAGTAATTTCATTGAAATTTAGGCACTGGGGAAACAAAAGATGTTTCAATTCTTGCAACTACGTACCCTTTTCCTGCAGAGATTTAAGTTAGCAACTGCAAGGCCAAACAATGCAGAGCTGTCCAAAGGGGCATCCACAAGTTTAGATTTAATATCCTCTGGTGATGGCTGAGATCTTAACCAGGAGAAGCTCCCAAAGGCAGCTGCCCTTGGCAGAAGCCTCTGCAGCATCACAGCTACATTTGATGGAGTGGGCGGGCTACTTGTGCGGAGGCTCCGAGAAAGGATACAGCCAAGATCTTACTCTGGCAAATCAAAAATGACCAGAGAGAGTTGAAAAACTCTAGGGCAAATTTGGTCATGTGTTTGGTAATTGATGGCTCTAAATGCCAGGGTGGTAAAGTGCACACTTTCTTGCCCATCCTTTCCAGTATCCTGCTGACTTTATCTGAAGGAAGGAGAGACGTTGAAGGCAGCAAACTGGAAGAAATAATCAATGGATCTGCTGAAGGACTTCTGAACAGGAATTTCCAGTCCTCAGGCCCTTTGCAAAACCGGTAAAGGGTTCTTAGGGGCAGGAGGATGGGAATCGGTAGTCTGGGAGGCAGAGGCAAAGTAATCTAGAAAAGCAGGTAACAAAGGAGGAATAGCTGAAGGTCTAGGTGATTCCACCTGCAGAAGATCATAGCATCTCTGTTGTACTTCAGATACCAGAGTGCCATCCCATTTGAAATGATCCTTCATTTTGATCAGAGTCTCTACAAAAGAGAGTTCTTCCATGGGTGAGTCAGTTCCATTGGAGTTTTCCTCTGGGGAGGTGTAATCTAAACGGTGAGGATCTGTGAGGAATAAGCTAGAGATTCCTCTCCTGAGGAAGCCTCTTACTCTGATGAAACCTCTTCCTTAATCCTTTTATGTGGAGAAGCAGTGCGGGGGAGCAGGGATTGAAACACCTAAAGGGGTCTTAAGGGCCTTGAAAAGGCCCTGTGAGAATTGCTGCCAATCACTTTGAGGGTCCTTTGGGCAGGACAAGTGTTTAGACTTCTGCTGCTTCTTTTAATGCATGTCTGCCCTATCTAATGTAGAAGGCCCACAAGAATCTGAGATCTCCTCTGAGGGCTGTCGGTTATCACAAGACTTGGGTCCCCTTGTACATCTGAGATGAATGCCTGTTTAGCCTCTGAGGACATGCCTGTGGTTGGATCCAAGGCAGCCTCAGCCTGTGAACCAATATTAGGAACTGTATGCATCCCCGGGCTCTCATTCACCTCAGGAGAGATATCCATGGTAAGAGGTGCAGCAGAAGGTTCAGGCCTCCGGGTTTTGGCCGTCCACTTCATAACCAACTTGACCTCAGGCCCCAAGCATCCCCTCCATTGCGTTTTTAGCTAGCAACATTAACAGCTGGTTTTATAAATAAATGGCTAAGGAGGAAAATCTACTTATTAGGGTCTTGGGCACAAAGGCCTAGAAAATGGGACAGGATTTGCGTTTGTGGGTAGGCCCTAGGCAGAACAAACACTGGAGATGGCGATTTTTATGTGGAATTTGTATTCCACACTAGCAGTTGCCTTTTTTGAACAACATGAATACTACCACAATACAGTAGCAAAAGAAATAAGAATTCCCCAACAGGGCACTTGTCTGTGAAGATTGCTGGAACACAGCTAACAACTGCAAGCAGACAGAGGTTCGAAGGTGGCATTCAAACTGGCGGCAGAGAAGTTTTGAGGTTGGTGCGTGCGTATGTCAATTTTATGGCAGACGTACGATAGACTACTTGTGATGTACCACGCACCCTACAATAGTGAAAGACTTTTGTATACTGGCCAACGTCAGGTCGCTTATGGCAGCAAACTACATCATGTAAAGAATACTGCAATAGATGCATAGAAGGACAGCAAATTAAGTTAAATGACAACACCTGATACTCTGGTACATCACCTTAGGCAAACTCAGTAGTAAAACAAAAGTATTGTAATGAAGATAAAATGATTCAACATAAAAGATAAAATACAGAATGCACTACGTAATAAGAATAACCTTTCCACTACACTAACATTTAGTTTAGTATAAGAGAAAAACATTTAACCTAATAAAGTCTATAAATGACAAAGCAAAGAACACTGGTAAAAAAATAGTCATATTTTACACAATGGAGTAAGTGCCAACTAGAAGACAACATCTAAAATATGTTCAAGCATTTGACAATATCAAGAAAGTGTTAATTAAAACATTTTTTTTTTTTTTTTACATTTTGGCACGACTGCTACAAGGTAGTTTGTTCCACCTCTATATAAGCAAAAAGCTAAACACTCTGTCACCTGCTTTTCAGAAAGCTATAAGGACTGTCAAGGAATTTTTGATGTGTTAATTAATCTTAGCACTGCTGGTCTCATGTCTGGATGGAAAGATGGCATTTACTGACGTACAGAAACTTACAAGTGAAGAACTGTTGCTCTTTGAGAGAAAGTAATCCAGCTTAATTTGATAAGTGCGCTGCAGTGATGGGCAGCTGCAGGAACACTGGCCACGAACCCTGCAATTCGGACACAAGCACTAGGACAGACTTGAATCAACGGTGTGCTGGAGAAGGGACAGAATTTGTATGCCAGCACATTTCACTGTTATAAACTGAGGAAAAAGTGGGCAAAGTACTGAGGACTTGTGTAGACATCAGAGAACAAAGGTTGCCACCATACATACTACCACGCAAGCAACTGTAAGACAAGAACATTGATGTGGATTAGAAAAAGGGCAAACTATACATGAGCACCCTGACTGGATAACGAACACACTCCTGCAGGGTATTAATATACAACTAATGCCGTCTGAAAAACAAGTCTGCCGCTTCACGGCAGAATATCATGCTGCCGTGGAGCTCAGAATGAAAAAAATGAATGGTCGCATTATTTGACGTTTGCGAAGCAGTGCTTCTGCTGTTTAGCAGAGTGTAAAATATATTTAAAAAAACCCCTGAAAAACAAAAGTGTGTGCGCGCGCGCGTGTGTGTGTGTGTATGAGAGAGAACGATCGAGCCGTTATTTTACACTCAGTAAGCAGCACTTTTGCTGTTTAGCGTGTGTAAAATCTAAACATAACAGAAAAAAGTGTGTGTGTGTGAATGCGTACATGAAAGCGAAGTATGAATGAGTGTGAACAGTGAGAGTAATCCAACATTGGTAGCAGTCAAGAGGTTTCCGTACATCTCACCTCTTACATAAGTTAACTGAATAGAACACAAAATAAAGGGGGAACAAAGGTTCAAAACAGGAACATATTCCTGCTTAAAAACTCACAAAGCAGATATAATAATAAGACTTGTGTTAGCATGCATTTGCTCCAGTACAGGTGTGTGTGAGGGGGTGCAGTGTCTGTGTGAGGGGGTGCAGTCTGATGGATAAAACACTGGCAGCAGTAGATAAGAGGTCTGCGTACCTCTCGACCTTTTAGCTCAAGAAATATGGATAAAGCCTGAAATAAAGGAGGAACAAAGCTCCAAACTAGGAACAGATTATAAATGTAGCAATATAAATAACAGGATTTGTGTTAACATGAATTTTCTGAAGGAAATAAAGTCTGAAAGTCAAATGTAAGTCATTATTTAGTGATTTCAATACCCAGTGGCTGGCAAGAAACCATTTTAGCACTAATGGACCAAAAAATAAAGCACATATCTAAATCTTTTTACAAAGGATATAGTTTGGATGTAAAATGATTCCACTAACACCATTAACATATGCTACAGCAACTTTGAAACATTAGATGGAGGAACTACTTTACATCCAAAATATATATATATATAAAAATATATAGTAAAAACAAATAATTAAGGAAAACCCAATTTTACAGACAGCCCATTCTCTAAGAGCAATAATGTCTTCTAGGGTGTGTGTTAATGTGTAATTAATGTCCATCCAGGGATGTAGAGGCCCTCTGCCTGAGCCGTTGGGCCTCATAACACCCCTGGACAGGCATTAATTACACACACACACACACACACACACACACACACACACACACACACACACACACACCCACCCACCCACACACCCACCCACCCACCCACACACACACACACACACACACCACTATAGGGCATTACTGCGTGCATAAAAAACAATGGGTGGCCTAATGGTTAAGGTGTTTGCCTTACAAACACAAGGTGCAGGGATTGGGTCTCAAGGGATAAGTGGTTAGGATTAAAATGGCTTGCAAGGGTAGTTAGCCTAGCATGAATCTATGAATCGTTTACAGGAAAAAGTTCTAAATGAAGAAAACAGAATCAAACATCTTACCATTTCCTGATCACATCTTTGGGTTTGCAATTTTTAATTTAGTGCAAAAGAAAACTCTATATAAACCTTTCACAATAAATAAATAAACTTTTGAAAGTCCCACCAATGCTGGAAACTGCAGACTGAACATCTGCCTTCACAAACTCTCAGCAAGAACGCTTGGATCACGTTGATGATGCCTCCTGGTGGCCACACAAAGTAGTTAAGCTTTCTGGAGTAGGGAACAACTGGTTAGTATTCTGCTAGTTTAACTTAACACTTTGGTACATAACTAACTACTTGCAATTGCACAGCAATGACTCAATTAAATAATTTAAACCATGTTTCCAGAATGACACCAGTATGTACTGAGGAATGTACTAAATGAAAGAGTACACCAATAAGCATTGTCTCCATTTTCTGGCACTGAGCTGGTGGGATAGTTCTTTTAAAAGTTATTTTTTTGTTTTTCAGTGAAAGACTTGTATAGTGTTTCCTTTTACAATAAATTACTGAACACAAACCCAAAGATGTGATAAGGGAGCTGTAAGGTTTTCTATTATAGGCTTTCGGAACTTTAAAGTTCATCTAAATTTTGGATACCATAATACTGTAATGAACCAAACTGAAAACATTGGAAAATTCCAAGAAAATAGTGAGACTGTGTAAGTCACTCGCTAGGTGTCTCGCTACACAGCCAACCAGTGTTGTTTGCAGCAGCAGTGCGCATTCCATTACCAGTTCTGAAGCATGGCTGCAATTACCTTGTCTTGTTCTGTGAGATAACTAAAACGGTGGCTCTGTACTAGTTCTAGGATTTTCGAGAACGGGCGAAAGATGGTGACCAGGTGGTAGTTTTCATATTTATGATCATCATCCTTGAAGGGAGAGAGTTGTTTACTCCTTCCAAATGTCTGTGAACCTTGACTACCACCAAGCAATTTTAAACCCTGACTGAACGGACCAGAGCGAGGCAACTTGTAGACTGAGTTGTGTGGTAATTAGCTGACTCGGGGAGATATGTATACTGGCACAGGTCACAGAAAAAAAACAGACAGACCAGGCTTCTGTACAGTGGTGCTAAGATAGGCTGGCGGATTCCTTTTGCTCCTGGTTGCAGCACATATATCCTCTGCCCTAAATTAAAGTTAAGTATTCAGACAATAATCCAGTTCTTACTTTAAAAAAGACTAGTGAAATAATCTCATTCCACAAGACCCTGCAGTACTGACAATACAACAGCAGGCTACTGTTGGGAGAAGAGCCTCTTCCCTGAAAAAGAGTAAAGAAGTTACAGATCATATCAAAACATGATTACATTCTTTAACTTCAGTTATGTTTCTAACGTGTAATAGTTAAGGCAGCAAAACGAAAAAATGCAGAAGGAAGTATATGGCAAACAGCATTTTAACGAAGGACAGATGCACATGAAGCAGACTGATGGAGAAAAAGCTCTAATTTATGCATACATGCATATACATTCATACATTTTTGAAATGCTAAGCTGAATATTATCATGTGCACTAAAGGAGATAGGAAGATGACAAGCCTGAGGGCTACAACTGTTTGCGTAAAGCAAAATAAAACAATCTGTGTACTACTTTTTACATTATTATTTATTACAACTTTATTCAGACTGCAAAAACTAAATCTGTATAAACTGTATTCCAAGCAAAAGCATTTGGGGAAGGATCATAACCTTAAAGGGCAGCAAAATATTACCCTTTAAAAGGAATGACCAGCTTAAGGTCTTGGTAACCTCCAACAGACAAGCTGCCTATTGACATAGTCTGTAGTGTGACTAGCCTCTACTCAGTGAAGCGCACACAGTCATGCTGTCACAGTAAAAATAAACTGAACACTAACACATGCAGCTCACAACAGCTGCATAACAAAACCACCCAAACTTGCACACAATCGTTAAAAATGCACAAACAGAAAACTCCTTCAATTATAACCAAACTCGAGGTGAAAGTTCTGGAAACCAAATAAATGTAAATATAAGAGCTGGAACAATAAAACAACCTAACTGGACATTTCGAGACCATGCAAATGGTCAAGGCTGGTGCATCACACAACAGCGCAAACCTGGTATGTTTAATCAGCATTCAGGAAACACAGTATCCCCCTCCCCAATCTCAGATTCTGCATCCTCAGTGTTGGCTGCTTAATAAGTGGGGAGTGCTTTGTTTTCATAGACCACTTTTTTTTCAGGGGTATGTTTCCAATGAACTGTTTACTTCATCTGGCTGACTCCACCTTCTCTTCAATGAGAACAGCTGCAACAACATTCTCAGTATTTACTATAAGACACCTAAAATTTTACAAGTACCTCAACGCAATAAGGCATTGCCTAGCAGATCGCATGTGTTGATATCTGCATTTAATCCCTTCCCTCACTGGTTGTTAATCATGCCATCACTGGTGATTTGGGGTGGGAGTGTGGGTGTTGTAGTTTTGAGCATCAATAACTGATAGCCATCAAGAAGTTAACATATCAATATATCCCTGAAGTAACCTAAACCCCCTTAACAAAATACAAACGTGTGATTGCAAGATATAAATATTCCTGCAACATAAAAGTCTACATGCCTCATGGAGAACTGGTGCTACCGAATAGCCCTTTCATCAAGAATTCTGGTACTAATTAGGGTGGAAAGTCAGAGCAGCAACTCCAGCTTAATAGACTGTTAAAGGAACACAGCAATGATGCTGCCTCCAAAAACTGGACACAAGACTGAGCATCCAACTTGTAAAAGTTTGCAAACATCTCAACAGTACTCCAAGCTATAAAACTTTACAACTTGTAAAAATGTGCAAACATCTCAACAGTACTCCAAGCTATAAAACTTTACAACTTGTAAAAATGTGCAAACATCTCAACAGTACTCCAAGTTATAAAACTTTACAACTTGTAAAAATGTGCAAACATCTCAACAGTACTCCAAGTTATAAAACTTTACAACTTGTAAAAATGTGCAAACATCTCAACAGTACTCCAAGCTATAAAACTTAACTTGTAAAAATGTGCAAACATCTCAACAGTACTCCAAGTTATAAAACTTTACAACTTGTAAAAATGTGCAAACATCTCAACAGTACTCCAAGCTATAAAACTTTACAACTTGTAAAAATGTGCAAACATCTCAACAGTACTCCAAGTTATAAAACTTTACAACTTGTAAAAATGTGCAAACATCTCAACAGTACTCCAAGTTATAAAACTTTACAACTTGTAAAAATGTGCAAACATCTCAACAGTACTCCAAGCTATAAAACTTTACAACTTGTAAAAATGTGCAAACATCTCAACAGTACTCCAAGTTATAAAACTTTACAACTTGTAAAAATGTGCAAACATCTCAACAGTACTCCAAGTTATAAAACTTTACAACTTGTAAAAATGTGCAAACATCTCAACAGTACTCCAAGCTATAAAACTTTACAACGTGTGCTGAAAGACTTCTAAATGAACAGGCTATGTTAAAGAAACCCTTGTAGAAAGTTCTGTTGTGTTTTAAAACAAAAGGAAAAACAGAAGTCATTCAAATAAATACTGACTGGTAACATAGTAAAGTTGTGTACAATCTTACCATAACCATAGATGTCAGTCTCTCCCATGTTGCAGTATTCTGTACATATGAGTATTCTGTACATATGGGTCTCCTAGTTACCCAAATGTCCTGCCAGTATACAAAAGATTTCAGTCACTGTATGGTGTGTGGGACCATTTGAAGTGGCTAGCAGAGCGTGGGCCATAAAAGTGAGGTCTGCACATACCAGACCTCAGAACTGAGCACCCTAGTCGGAACCAGTCCCTAGAAAGGTAATGCCAAGTCCTGTACCATTCATATAGGGAATTGCCATATGAATAGGAGGGGTGGATGGGAGGGAAGGAATACTGAAAAGTACAGTTTTGTACCTACCATAAATGTAGATGTTCGAGTGTATACACTGCTGCAGTCATTACACTTGGGTTATCCTGCCGTCAGGTGGTTTCCCCAGTCGGCCTTTGTTCCAAAGTCTTGGTCTGGTGTCGGTTGCTGTCACCTCCTCCCTGACGTCAGTGCGACAGGGTGTATACACTCGAACATCTACATTTATGGTAGGTACAAAACTGTACTATGTTCATCGTGTTACACTGCTGCAGTCATTACACTTGGGTAGAATCCCAAAGCTGAGGTAGGGTGGCTGGTTCTATAAGGCATTAGGGGTGGCTATAAGGCCCTGCAGCACTGCAGTGGCGAAGCCAGCTCTGGATTTAGTGTATAGAGGCAGATGGTAATGCTTGGTGAAGGTATGTACAGAACTCCAAGTTGCTGCTTCCAAAATATCCTTGGTAGGTACTCCCCTGAGGTAGGCAGTTGAGGTGGCTGTTGCCCTAGTGGAGTGAGATCCAATGCTGCTAGGAACAGGTTTTCCATGGTATATGTAGCAGAAACGTATACAATGTCCTATCCATTTTGAAATGGTCTGTTTTGAAATGGCTTTTCCCTGTGCTCCTGCAGCATATGCTACCAATAATTGCTCAGATTTTCTGAAAGCTTTGGTTTTGTCCAGGTAGAAGCATAACTGCCTATGAATGTCCAAAGAGTGCAGTAGTCTCTCCCCTTTATTCTGTGGTTTAGGTTCATAGGCTGGTACTAGGCTATCAGCCCTAGGGCCTATACAAGCCTAGCCATAACAATTCCCTGGCTATTTCTTCCCACACTATTTACTTCCCTGGACCCCTGTCTAGCAGGGCAACTGACATGATCCCCGGGGTGAATTTCCTTTCTCCCATCCAATCATCAAGGTTCCTTTTGAAGAGGGCCAGAGAGGCACTCTGCTTGACATGTATGGGCAATCTATTCCAGAGATCTGGGGAGCCTCTGGGTCAGGAACCTATACCTCCAGCATGTTTTGTTTATTGTGATGACAAGGTTTAGATCCCTGGAGCATGTGGCTCTGAGGGACTGGGATTTCTTTAAGTGTAGCATGTCCAACAGCTCTGGGTTTGACATGGCCTTGTATGTTAAGCAGAGATCGCCTCTGAGTAGACAATATGCGACAGAGTATAGCTGGAGTTTTTTAAAGCGGTCAGCATAGGGCATCTGCTTTAGGCCTGTGATTCTTTTAGTGAGGTATTTCTGCGGCCTTTCCAGTTGTTGCAGATGTCTTGAGAGGTACATACCAAACGGGGCGTTGTATTCTATAATGGGTCTAATGAGGGATGAGTAAAGTGGGACAATGACCTTCTTTTTTCTGGATGAAAAGCCCTTAGTGATGAGGTGTGCCACATAGGATTTCCTGACTGTTGTGGCGATTTGGTTATCGAAGGTGAGACCACAGTCCACCTGTGTCTCTAAGTCTCTTATCACACTTTCGGTGTTTAGTGTACTGCCACCTATATGGTAATTCATGGATACATGTTTTTTCCCAAAGGGGATAACTATACATTTCTTGGCATTGAGCTTGAGCCCATGGCTCTGGCACCAATCATCTGTTTCTGTAAGGCCCTTTTGTAGAGTATCCACATCATTTGGGGATTCAATAATGGCTCCCAGTTTGCAGTCATCTGCAAACTTTGCAGAGTCCCTTAGTGTTGGGCCTGTACTTCAGAGAAATAGACTCCAAACAAGAGCGGTCCCAGGACTGAACCCTGAGGTACTCTACTTGTCACTTGTCTGGAGCTGGATTTGGAGTTGGCTACTTTTACAGTGTGGGTTCTTTTAGTAAGCCAGTTAAGCAACCCATTGGGTGACATGGGGATTAATGCCCAGTTTAGTAAGTTTATCTATGATTCCAGAGTGGTGGATGGTGTCAAAGGCCTTGGCAAGGTCTAGATAGGTTGTGTGGACCACCTTACCCTTGTCCATGGCTCTGGAGACTGATTCGAAGAAGTCAATCAGGCTCAGGAGACAAGATCGGCCCTTCACGAACCCAAACTGGGTGGGGTCCAGTGCTTGAAGGTTGCCAATGTCTTTGTTTATAAGTTCCATGATAATACGCTCCATGGCCTTGCAGATAAGGCTTGTCAGACTGATGGGATGGTAGTTTCCGGGATCCAAGGTGGATCCCCCCTTGTGGAGTGGGATAACTGTAGCTGTGCGCCACTCAGTGGGCATGAAACCTGAGGTGAGGCTATGATTAAACATGACACTTAGGTGAGGTGCCAGTTCATTTTGTAGTTCATATAGCACACAGCCCGGGATGTCATCTGGTCCCATGGATGCTGTATTCTTAGCTTTAGAGAATGCGTTTTTTTACCTGTGTGGCCATTATTACCGGAATTTGGCAATCTTCCAGTATTGAGATGGGCCATTTAGGGGGTGAGAGGGGGGTGAAGTTGGCACTGACTCGATCTGCCAGGATATTGGCAATATCCTTGGGATCAGCATATTTAATGCCATTATGTTTTAGCTCACAGCAGATCTGAGCATTGCCATTTAGATTCTTGACATAGTTATAGAATGCCTTGTGGTTGTCTTTGGAATCTTTGGCAATTTTATTTTCGTAACTAGTTTTGGAGGATTTTATGAGGGATCTCAGTTTCTTACTGAGGCTTGTAAGGGAGTTTTTTTGCATCCTGGGATTTTCCTCTTTTCTGCAACAGTTTCTTCCTTTTGTTGTAAAGTTTGTTTATGGCAGGGGACCACCAGATTGGCTTCCTGTTTTTGGATGAGAGCACCTTGGTTCTATTTGGGATGGCACGATTCATGCATGAGTGGATGTGCTCGTACAGTGCCTTAGTGTAGGATTCAGCAGTTGAACTTTCAGTTCCTGTCCGCATGGGTGTCATGAAGTTTGTCACTTCTGACTTGAGTAGTATGAAGTTAGCTTTGGAGAAGTTTTTTATGGAAGTTTCCTTACTGGGGAGTAGGGGTGGGATCTGGATGTTAAGGGTGATTAGCTTATGGTCAGACCTCACTAACGAGGGGGTGACCATAGGTGTGGAGCATCGATTTCCCATGTTGGTAATGACCAGGTCTAGAATATTGGACTCCCTGGTGGGACTATGGATTAGTTGATCCAGGGAGTTGGAATTTATGAATTCCAAGAACCGTTGGGCAAAGGTGTTGGTACAGGAGTAGTTTTCCCAGTTAATGGCAGGGTAGTTAAAATCACCCAGTATTAAGGTGTTTGGTTCTATCTTAATATTTTCCAGTATGTTTAGAAAGGTGTAGTGAGAATCTTGGGGTATGGCGGGGGTTCTGTAGCAAGCTACAATTTGGATTGCAGTCTTACCTAGTGTTATAGTTGCACCTGGAGAATTTCAGACGCATTGTGTTGGGCAACTAGCCTGGTGGTGTGAATATCCTTGGTGAATATTGACACTCCTCCACCTTTAGTGTTTCGGTCCTGGTTTGGTGGCCGAAAAGTGTGGTAAGAGTTGTAGCCTGGTATTGCAGGGGTGTTCTCTGGACACAAAACCAAAGAGGGACCAGCACACACGGCAGCAGATATAGAATTTAGATTTTATTCCGAGGTAGCTATAAAGCTGCCTGCCATAAAAGTAACAGACCGGTTTCGGCTTGTAAAGCCTTTATCAATGTTATATCTTCATTTCAAAAAGTTAATTTACTAAACAACTTCACATCCTGGTATTCTTTATATACACTTCATTTAAAGTGGTATACTCCTGCCATAGGTAGATAGGCTAATGTGACACATTCAAAACTTGGATCATATAAACACCAATACAATGAATATAAGAGATTTAATAAGACATAGAAATCTAAGTCCCTAAAAGATAATTTAAACTAATAATTAATTACAAACATGCAAATGTAATATATTATTCAAAGCCATACAAAAGCTTGTGTTTGGCCAGGACTCACTTATAAATCTCAATTTGTAGGGTGTCATGTAACATTTGAGCTTGAATGAATGGCCATATGTAACATGAAGTATTTCTCAATATTATAGGTGGTACAAATATGTACAGCTAACACAAAAATGTTTTGAAAATTTATAATATTACCTAGATGTTCCTTCATGTACTTCACATTCATTTAATCCTGGTTTGAAAAAGGCACCAAGATTTGTGATCCACTTACTTTCCATGTTGTTTAACCTGGTGTGCCATCCCATCTTAAAATTTCTGTGGAGTTGAATTTTGTCTATAATAACAAACTTGAACGAGGCACCTGTGTGGTTTTTGCTGTGTTTGTATAGAGCATTTGTTATTCGTCTATTTCTGATGGAACTTAAATGTTCACTGATTCTTATTCTGATGGGTCTAGAGGTCTGACCAACATAAAAGGCAGAACAGGTACAGTAGGGCCAGATAAATGACCCAATCAGAGCTGCAATTTGCAAAAATGTTAATATTGTAAACCTTGGAAGTGTTTTTACTAGTAAATTCCTTTGTTTTACAAATGTGCTGACATGCACAACAATGTCCACAAGGATAGCAGCTCACTAGTGGGTCCCCAAAAAGTGTTGTTTGTATTGTAGAAGCTGGTGTAAATCTTTTATAATGTGTTAAATGAGAATGGATGGTACGCCCCCTACGGTAGGAAAAAGCACATGTATCTGGGAGAATATCATTAAGAAATTAGTTTGATTTTAGTATGTCCCAGTGTCTACTAATGATCTGTCCGAACCTGGATGTATTGTTTCTCTGAAGCCTTGAACCAGGTCTCAGTTACTGCACAGATATCGATGTTCTCCATTTTTAGGAGTGCCTCGAGAGAGTGCATTTTGAGGTTTAGACTTCTAGCATTGAGTAGCATTACCTTCAGATTTTGCATGCTTGTACCTGTTACGGTGGTGGTTTTGTCCTTTGAACTTTGCCTAAAAAAGGCACTATAGGGGTTGCAAGAGCCTTAGCCAGTAACCTGAATCCCAGGGGCGACAAGTGCAGACCATCTCTGGCAAAGCATCGTGGTCTGTCAATCATGTTGTCCCAGGCTGACAGATACTGGATCCCCTTTGAATGACACCAGAAGCCTAGCCAATTGTTGAAGTCAATCATTTTGTCCTTATATTGTGGTATCATTCTGGGCGAAGGCAGGATGCTACTCAGGGCTAGGGTCATACCTGCCTGGGCCACATGATCCGAGAGCTCTTCCATGTCTCTTTTCATGTAGTCCAGGGAGGTACGTCTCAAGTCATTCACTCCAACATGGACAATGACAGAGTCATATTTGTACTTGTGGAGTGACTTGAGTGCATGCTTTATGTGGCGGATCCTGGCACCCAACAGGCAGCTGACTGTAATTTTCTCCTTGTTCAACCTAGTGAGAGGGACATCAGTGTGCCGGACTATAGCGTCACTTATGACTAAAGTGTTAGGTACATTGTCTTGCCTTAGGGGCTGTTGCTGGGTGGCACACTGGTGTTGTGAACTATGTGACACTTTGTTTGTGATTGGTGTTTGTTTGCGTTTCAGCTTCAGAGGTCCTTGTTGCTTGGGCAGGTTACAGTTAAGGGCCTCTGCATATGTGGATTTAGTGTTGCTATGTGTGGGTGTTGGTGGTGTGGGTTTAGAAGGGCTATGTGATAAAAAGTTGGCAGGTGAATAGTATGGTTTAGAGCCACAATGGATACCACCTTTGGCATAAAAGAAGGGATATTCTTAAAGACACCTTGTCCTGGTGGAAAATGAGGAAAGGTTCCACTGCCATTAGTGCCTGTAATTCTGAAACTCTTTGTGCTGATGTTATTGCCAGGAGCAGAGCAGTTTTCCAAGAGATATATTTTAATTCTGCTGTGTTGGCTGGCTCAAAGGGAGGTAAAGTTAGCTTCTCCAAAACAAAGTTGAGGTCCCAAGTTGGAGTAGGTGCTCTACGGGGCGGTCTTATGTTTTTAGCCCCTCTGAGGTACTGTTTTAAGAGAGGATTAGAGAAAATTGGTGGATCCATGTTGTAATGAGCAAAGATGGCAGAGGCGTGGATCTTGATGGATGAGAAGGAGAGTCCTTTGTCCAGCATCTCAGTTAAGTATTGTAGTATCTGAGGAATGTTTGGGACAAGAGGGTCAAGGCTGTGAGCTTGGTTCCAGGCACAGAATCTCTTCCATTTATCCGAATAGGCTTTCCTGGTACTAGGCCTTCTGGCCTCCAGAATGACATCCGTAACAGCTTTGGAGAGAGGCATTGCTTGCTTGACTAAGGAATCTTCCATGCAGCTAGGTTTAAGGTCTTTAGCTGGCTGTGTAGTATTTGTTTGTTGTGCTGAGTCAGCAGATGTGGGATTTGAGGCAAAATCCAGGTTGGTTCTTGTGCTAAGCTCCTTAAGATTGGGTACCAGTGCTGGCGTGGCCAGTCTGGTGCAATCAGCATCATCTTTGGCTCTTCCTGCCTGGCTTTTATGCGTACTTTAGCAGGAGAGGTAGTGGTGGGAAAGTGTATACTTGTAGGTTCTCCCAGCTGAATGGGAGGGCATCCACTTTCCATGCTTGTGGATGTTAACTCCTTGTGCAGAATTTTTGTAGCTGGCAGTTTATTGGTGATGCAAACAGATCTATGTCCAGGCTCCGCCATTTCTGTGTTATCATTATGAATATTTGTGGATTCAACTCCCATTCGTGGGGACCCATGATGTTTCTGCTTAAGTCGTCTGCCAGTGTGTTTTTGTCTCCTGGCAGGAATTGTGCTTGCTGATGAACTTGAAGGTTTGTAGCTGTGTTCCACAAGGTCATAGCTTGTCTGCATAGGGGACAGGAGTGAGTGCCTCCTTGCTTATGTACCACATAACTGTGGTGTTGTCTGTCTTTAGTAGTAGTTGTCCTGGATGCAGCAGGTCCTTGAAAGCTATAAGGGCATTTTGTACAGCTAGCATCTCTTTTTGATTGATGTGAAGATGCCTTTGTTCTGCAGGCCACGTGCCCTGAATACATTTGCCTGCCATGTGTGCTCCCCAGGCGTAATCCGATGCATCTGTTGTCAGTGTTTGCCTGGCTGTGGGTTGTGTAAAAGGCTGTCCCTTGTTGAGGTGACAAGCTTGAGCCCACCACTGAAACTCCTGTTGAAGGCAAGGGATTAGTGGTATAACTGTTTCCAAACTTTGACAGTGTTGAGACCATACAATCTTTAGGTACCATTATAGTTTCCTCATATGCAGTCTGGCATATGGAATTAGTAGTATGCAAGATGCCATGTAACCCAAGGCCTGCAGAATTGTTCTTGTAGGGAGATGGGTCTTCGTTGCCATCAATTGAAAGTATTGAGTCAGTTGACCCAGGAATATAATCTCTTGTGAGGGCACTAGTTTTGATTTCTTTTCGTTTACTGTGTACCCCAGGCAACTTAATAACTTTTTTACAAACGCCAGATGCTTTAGAAGAATGTCCTTGCTCTCTGCTTAAATCAGGCAGTCGTCCAGGTATGGATAAATTTGACTTCCTTTCTGTCTGCAAAATGCAATTACTGGTGCAAAGCACTTTGTGAAGACCCTGGGCGCAGTAGATAAGCCAAAGGGCAGTGCAGAGAATTGGTAGTGCATTGAACCCGCTATGAATCTGAGGTATTTTCTGCAGTTTTGTCTGGTAGGGACATGCAGGTATGCCTCTTTGAGGTCCAAAGTCACGAGTCAAGCTTTCTTGCCCAGCATGGGAAGAAGCTGCTGTAATGTCAACATTTTGAATTTCGGAACATCCAGGTAAGTGTTTAGAGATGAAAGATCCAGAATGGGCCTCCAGGCTTTGTCCTTTCTGGGTACCAGAAAGAGTCTTGAGTAAAAACCTTATCCTTGCTCCTGTGATGGTACCTTTTAAACAGCTCTCATATCCATGAGTGCTGTAATTTGTTTTTGAGCCTCTGCCCCTTGATTTGGTGGCAGGTTTGGCATTCCATTTAAACTTGGCAGTGTGTGAAAGTGGAACCTGTAACCTTGAAATACAATATTGAGAACCCATTTGTCTTTGGTGATCATTTGCCAGTTGTGGTAGAAGAGTGCCAGTTTTCCTCCCAAGGGGGCTGCCAAGAAGGATTTGTTTGGCAGCTGTAGTGGGAAGTCATTGGAGCTGTTTTTTATATAGTTGGGGCCTGTCTTCCCCTTCTTTCTGGGCTGATGCAACCCACTGTCGAGGCCTGTAAAGTACCTTGTGTTTGACCTCTACCTCTTGGACGTCTTTATCTTCCCCTTTGAGGTCTGTCTGTAATTGGAAAGGACCAATTCTTAGTTGGCCAGTTTCTGCTAAATCTAGGAGGCTGAACCTGTAAGAAATCCTTCACCATTTGCATAGATTTTGCCTTATCCTCCATTTTCTTTAATGCCTCTTCTGCCTCAACTCCAAACAACACATCCTGCTGCAAAGGTGCATCCAATAATTTTGCTTTAAGATGATCTGGTAACGTATGTTCTTTTAACCAAGCATGTCTTCTAATGACAGAGCCTGTAACTGCTGCTCTGCAGGAGGCCTCTAGAGAATCAAAACCACATTGCAAAGTATGATTTCCCACTTGTTCAACTGCATGCAATAAATCCTGCATTTCTTTAAAATTAGGAGGATCTGATTCTGGAAGCATTTTTTTTGTTTTAACTGAGAAAGTAAAAAGTTGCTGATATTTTAGCATGTGAAACTGGCAATTTAAGGCTCTCATTGCTAAAGTTGCAGACGTATATACTTTCTTTCCCCATCTGTCTAATGCTCTGGAATCTCTGTCAGAGGGAACTGGATTCTTGGCTGATGAGGCCTTAACTCCTTTGGGTCCCAGAGAAATAGTTTCAGGGTCAGCTACAGGGCTTTTACACAGAAATGTATGTGAGTCAGGGACTCTGTAGTATCTGTCAGGTTTAATAGGGGCTGGAGGTAAGGAATCAGGATTTAAGCTAGATTCAGTATACACATCATCCACAATATCTAACACTGGCAGAATAGCAAGGGGTCTGTGTTGAGGTAATAAAAGAAAGTCTCGGAGCCTTTTCTTGGATTCTGAATAATCCTGGCCTTCCCAGTGGAAATGCTCCCTCATGGTATGTAGGGTTTCCCCAAAGGAGTAGTCCTCAGGCGGTGAGGCTGATGGAATTGATTCCTCAGCATCAGAATCCTCATAAGGGGGTAAAGAGTATCCTAGGTCTGAGGATGAATCAGAAGATAAGACACCTGGTCAGATGCGTCATAGTCTGCATCCTGTCTAGGCCTTTTATCAGGAGGTGGATGGGACCCCCTGATCAGAGTGATTAGGTCTTCGGCCATTTTGAGCATTTGTTTCTTAGGCATGGAGGCCTGTCCTGGAGAATGCTGTATTTGTTTCTTTGACTTTAAAGAAGGCTTAGACTTAGCTGAGGGTTTAATGCTTAACTGATTAGGTCTGAAGACACCCTCTGTAGCTGTGGGTTGCTCAGCTACTCTAGATCCCTCTGAAAGGTTAGTCTCAGTAGGCTGAAGAACTTGTGCGTCTGAAGGCCCAGCTATCTCCACGTGGGAGTCCGAGGCAGCTTGAGGTTCTACAGAAGCGGTGGTCAGGGCCTGCAAAGGTGCCTCGCTGAAAACCGGAGAACCGGCGACTGGCCTAGAAGAGGCTTCGTCATCAGTTTTGGGCCTCGGATGCCTATCCTTGTCTTTGTGCTTTTTGTGTATTCTGGTCGTCGGAAGTTCCAACGGCATGCTATAATTGAATTTTCTACCAAAATAATGTCGGCAAAATCAAACCAACGTTTAATAGTGCACTTGTTAAACTTAGCACAAAACCGACAACCAGTGACGTTGTGGTCAGGGCCTAGGCATGGGATACATAGGAATGGAAATCCTTATGAGGTATTTGCTTCCCACAAGAAATACAGTTATTAACTTTTACTGACATCGATCTGAGGCAAGAAAAAGTTTCCCCAACGGGGTACTTAGCTTTGTAGAAGACTTAGGTTCTGGATTCGGAATGAAAATCTCAGGAGACGGCCGACTGGCACTTGCGAACTGCTTTTGCTTCGGGCACCGCGCGGCAAGAAAGACTGAAGAAAATGGTGTCGGCTGCATCTTATATACCCCTGTCGCACTGACATCAGGGAGGAGGCGACAGCAACCGACGCCGGACCAAGACTTTGGAACTCAGGCCGACTAGGGAACCGCCTGACGGCAGGATAACCCAAGTGTAATGACCACAGCAGTGTAACACGAACATCAATGGAAGAGAAGGACATCTATGGTTATGGTAAGATTTTACACAACTTTTCTTTTTCCTTATTCACATGTTGCAGTATTCTGTACATATGGACAAGTGCAAAGCTCAGTGTGGGGAAGGGGAAGTGGCCTAGTAGAATTCTCCAGGAATCCATGGAGGACAGTCCTGGCAAATCCAGCTCTGAACCTGGAAATGCACTGTATTCTGTAATGTTTGGTGAAAGTATGCACAGAAGACCAAGTGGCTGCTTCAAGGACAGTGGAAGTGTCCAGGCCACTGAAGAAGGCACCAGAGGAGGCCATTGCCCTGGTGAAGTGTGCTTTGACAGTACCTTGCCAGGATTTCCCATGATGTTTGTAGTGAAAGGTAATCGCTTTGGAAATCCATGTTGAAATGTTTTGTTTCGATACTGCTTTTCCCAGGGCTCTGGGGTGGAAGGAGATAAACAGTTGGTCAGCCTGTCTGATGAACCTGGTTGTGCAGATAGAATCCGAGTTGTCTGTGCACATCCAGGGAATGAAATACTCTCTTACTATCTTCCCTGTGGATTGGTGGAAGAAAATGAGGAGGTGGATGGCTTGGTTTAAAGAAAGGTCATTAACTACCCTGGGCATGAAGGAAGGGTTAGTTGCAAGAGCTACCCTGTCTGTGTGGAATATGAGGAAGGGTGAAACAGCCATGAGGGCTTGCAACTCAGACACTCTTCTAGCCAAGGTCAAGGCCACGAGGAGGACAGTCTTCCATATGCAATGTTTTAGGGAAGCTTTGGCTGCTGGCTCAAATGGGGGTAGTGTGAGCTTCTCTAAAGCATAGTTCAGGTCCCATGGAAGGGGAGTTGGTTTCTTTAGTAGCCTGAGATGAAGTACCCCCTTAAGGAACAGTTTTGCAGGGAGTTTGGAGGCCAAGGGGGATCCAAAGCAAGACATGCAGAAATGGCAGACAAATGGGTTTTAATGGATGAGAATGCTAACCCTGTCTGCAAGAGTTCACACAGGTAAGACAGTACTAGAGGTGTCTCGCTTTGCAACGGGTCCACCTGCCTTTTGAGACACCATATGGAGAATCATTTCCACTTGGCTAGGTAAGATTTCCTGGTATTGGGTTTTCTGGCCTCCTTCAGGACAGTGAACACATCCTCATTGTAAAGGTGTCTGAAAGGGATCAGAATCCTATCACTCACAAAGGTGAAGAGACTGCTACTGTGGGTGGATTTGGATTTCCTTGTCCTGCATGAGAAGGTCCATTCTGCGGGGGTAACGTGTGGTGATTGCCCTTGGATAGTTGGTAAGAGGAGGGGAACCAATGCTGTCCTGATCAATAGGGAGTCACAAGCAAGAATTTCGGTCTGTCCTGCTGGATCTTCATCAGGATCTTTTGAACAAGGGGGAGGGGGGAATGCATAGAGAAACATCCCCTTCCAGGAAATTGAAAAGGCATCTGTTGCCATAGCCAAAACAGAAGTACCTTTAACTCATTAACCCAGACTACCATCTCATAGCGCCTCTGTGCTTACATCCGAGCATGCTATGAGAAGAATTGCAAGCTGTTACCCCCGAGTGCCTTCCACAAACGCATGAAACTGTAATGTAGGTTTGCACATCAACTTAGTTTAAAACAAGCTGAAATTGTAAATGAACTTATTTACCTACGATTCGGCATGTTTTTCTATGCTGGTCACATTAAACTTATACAAGAAAATCTCCTTTCAAAGTGTTTGCTCAAGCAAGTGGTGGCAGCCAATCAGATTCCTGCAATCCAAGCCACCATTTGCATAACACCTCCACCCCCACTCCTAAGTTTCTTTTGTTATACCTAAATAAACAGAGGGTCCAGCAGCAGGTATTTCCTTTCTTTGTGCTTATATTTGTCGATTTTACCTGATACTGGATTCGTCTTTTTTATTTGGGGATGGATTACAAGGAACGCTGTTGCAGAAACCACATCGGTTTGGCAGGTCTTCTTAGGAACTTCCCGTTCCCCTTCTGCTGTACTTCTTGGCACAAGAACTGCTTTTCTTGTCCTTCAGGTAAGCAATGTATTATTAGAAGCAGAATAGTGTATACCTTATTGTAGTGCAGGTTTGTAAGTTCTTCCAACTTTGAAAGCTGATACAATAACAGGTTTTGCATTACTATGAATTTTCAGAGTGTACGGAGTCTGAAACTATTTGCCGTTATTTTCTACCTTCAGTCGTTAATGATTTGACAGTAATTTGCCCAAAACACACAAGTTTATGAAAATGGTCCAAAAATGAGATTTTTTGTGCTCAGAGTTTGAGAAGTATGGCTCAGTGGGAAGAAAACATTCACAAGCAGTGCTACAGCTAATTGGGCTGACAAGCAGGGTTTCTTTTTTTTGTTCACTCCCTGTGGAGTTGCTCAGTTCAACTGTAAAAACTGTACAACTTTCACAAGAAAAGGCAGACAAGTGTGCTGATGGTACTGCAGGAATTACCCATTATGACCTGAAAATAATTAGAAAATGGACTTGATTTTTTAAACACGGTACATTTATCTGACAGGCGGCCAGAAAGATCTGGTCACCTATTCATCTGAGCAATTTTTAGTACAAGTGCTGAATAATGGCTTCTTGGAAGTCTGCACCAGCACGGTATTTTTGTGGATGCAGCAGGCACGTTCTTGTGTAATTTTCATCCCTGCAATAGTTTCAGTGGGTTTACCTCTACGGGCAATCTGCAAAGGCTACCTTAGCAGTTGTGTAACTCAGACTGTGTGAATCCGCAATCCCCCTCCTTATTGCTGCGGGGACTAGGATGAAATCTCTAGAAAAATTCTTAAACAGTCTTCAACCCTAGCTCGCGGTGGCTTTTCGGATAAGCAGGCAGTTACAGAAAAGGCGCTGTAGCGTGTCCAAGATCCTGCCATCTTTCCTCAAAGATTCTCCCTCAGAGAGCAAGATCTCACCCCTGAAAGCAGAGTCCGAGGACTGCAGTAGTCCTAGCATTGTCTCCCTGCCTGACACACTCTGGCTCGACTACTACGAATTTTCAGTGTACGGAGTCTGAAACCCAACTGTCTGCCATTATTTTCAAACACAATTTTATGGAAACTGGACAAAAATAGGAGCTCTCTTCTGCTAAGTGGTTGAGAGGTATGGCTCATTGGGGAGAAAACTTTCATGAGCAGTGCTAGAGCTAATTGGGTTGACAGGCAGGTTTTTTTTTTTTCACTTCCTGTGGAGTTGCTCCAGTCGGCTGTAAAAATAGACAGCATTGTTCGTACACAACTGGAGGACCCCAAATGATATGGAAAACGCATTTGATGTGGATTTGTTAATCAGGTTTATAATACTGCTTTGTTTGCCATTGCCTTTGCATTTAATGCTTGCTCGTGAACAATGGTGGGGTTTCTTGACTGATTTTTCTTAGTTCCTGTTGGTTATGTTGGGTAGGTACTTGGTTCCCCTGGATGATTTCCATTCGGCTAGTTATGTTTTATGCAATTAACATGTATACAGCTCTATGTCGTGCGTTTGTTACGAGCTGTAGTTGATATGACAGCCACTTCACACACTGAGTGGTCATGTTTTATATGGCTTTTAAAGCAATATTTCTTTGGCGAACCGGCTGTGAATAGTTTGTGATGCTAAAGATTTGTTTTGATCGGTAATGTGTTTATACTGATAGAGGGCACCCAGCATCCAGATTTTAAGCAGTAGTGTGATGAGTTCAGCCTCTCCCAGCATGTTGCACTTGAGTACTAATACCAAAAACCATGATTTATATTTGTATAAAGAGACAACTGTTTAGATGTCATGTCAACATTAACTTTTTAAGCATTGCTTTTGTCTTTAAGATCTTTTAACACTGCTAGTAAAACAGGAAAATGGGTAATGTATAGAGACTGAGAGGACTGTTTTTAAATTATATGTGCAATAACTGGACCGATTGTTCTTACAACCATGCATAAGCACTGCCAGTTTGCTGAAATCTTGTCAAACGGCCTTATTTTTCAGATATAGATCTGCAGAGCGAGTCTTTGCTTCTTTTTTTATATTATATGCAGAGTCTTTACCGTCAGAGATTGATTGTATTAATAATGTAGCAGATGTCATTTCTCAAAACTGATATGAACCCACTGTTTGTACATGAATATTAACATAAATATCTGACATTCACTTATGTAATTAAGCATTAATATATATCAAATTACACATACCATGTTCTAAAATATGAGCACATATAGTTAAGAATCATAACTTCGTCATTTCTTAATTTTACTAAATGTTATTTGTCTCAGTTACAACATTAAGGATCTCTGGCTGACCTAGTCATAGACTCCTACCCTACAAAAACACTATCATCCAGGAAGGACTAGTAAAGACAAATAACTGGTACGAGAAACATGGTTTAAAACCCAGTGCCAAGAAATGCATAACAGTACGCTTAGAAATCTCTGCTACCCCAGGATACCACCTCACTGAAAACACATCCTAAGAGTATACCCAGTCAACAGGGATTGTGGGATGGATGTGTTGAGTAAGCAGATTTGAAACCTATTTCTTTTTAAAGTAGTAAAGAAGTAATTCTATGCTGCTCAACTTGTAAACCAGGGTATGGCATCCTGGTCCAAGGAAGTTATCATTTGGCTGGTTTGGGAGCTCATCAGACCAATCAATGGGTACATCTCCCCCTTTGATGTGTGAGACCAGGCATATGCAACAACTGGAATGTATGCAGAGGTTTCCTCACAAACCAAATAAAGGGTATTCAACGATATGTCCTGTGAGTATCACTTCAAAGCCCTATCCCTATAATCAGTAACCATTTGAAATATTGGGACCTGCTAGAGCGAGTCCTAAAATAGGGCAAAAGATGAACTTGTTTATGCCAGCTTACCATTTGTTTCATTGTAATATAGGAAATGTATTCTTCAAGGGCAGAGGCACTGAAGTGCTATATAAACACTGAAATATAAAGTTCTTTGCTAGCAGCAACCTCTTCAGTAGTTACAGGTATCTTTGATGTGAATTTATTCAGATGACTTTTACCTATGCAGAGATTGTGCACATTGAGTGATATTGGTGGATTGTAATAACAGAAGTGTGAGTGGCATTTTGTTTGAAATGTTCTGAAATGGGCAGTTTTGTCATCACTGGGTCAGACATTTTGTTTCACTGCTTACTAGAAAAATGTTCAAAACTACAAAGTTGAAAAACACACCAACAAGCAGTGCTGTAATATAGAAGTAATATAAATTAATACTATAATTAAGGTGAATCAAAGAGCATATGCATGTATGCATGGTCATGAGAGACAAGTATCCTTGTTTTAGACCAAAGATGAGAAGCATAATCAGTGTGTCTGAGACTGTGAACCATCTTAGCACTCTATATTTGAAAAGGGATTTGTAGAATAGATCCTGCAATATCATTAGTTACTTATATTGTCACAACAGGGTCACAGTCCTTTACTTGTAACATGTACTTTGGAGAAGTAGATGCCAAGCTACAAGTATCAACCATCTTTGAATCATAGACTCACAGGACATACAAGGCAAACAGACCTAAAGCCCTGAGCAGCTTGCCAGTAACCAGTGGTAGTAACACCATTTACCAGGATGGTATGCCTTGTAAATAAGTGTCATTACTTGTACTCCAACTCTTGCATGGAATTCCTAACAGATGGTAATGAGACAGTCTTATATTACACTTGCTATGTACCCAGAATATAATGAACGTCCACTCAACAGGTAATGTGCAGCAATTATCCACCTGCACATAAGGGGTTTGGCTTCAGTGAACATCTCATTTTGGTGTTTGTACATATCAAGAAATGTTACTGAAGGGTCGGTTTGGGTAAATCTTTCATTCTGGTGTTTGTGCATACATTTTATTGAAGGGGTTGCTCGGGTGAATGCTTCATTTGGTGGTTGTAAAGACTTATCTTCTTTTTGTGGCTGATTTAAAACTGTATAGTTCATAAGTTCATAGGTGGTTACTGGGCTATTGACCCGAATGTCTTTATAAGCCTAGCTGTGTGTGCCTAATATGATACTAGATAAAGCCAATTCAAACGGATCTTGCCTAAACTCAAAATCTTAGTTAGCAACAACTGCCCAGACCTAAATGGTCATAGGTGAAATCCCTGACAGGAATTTATAGTTTCTCATCTAGTCATGTAAGCTGCGCTTAAACAGAGTCATGGATGGGCTTTGTTTGATGTGAACTGGGAGTTTATTCCAGAGGAGTGGCAACCTCTGAGAGACTTATCCGTCTCTCCAGCAGGTGCTATTTATGTGTAAGGCCAGGTTAAGTTCCCTGGAGTGGGTGACCCTTGTCCCATTTGACTTGTGGATGTGCAGCATTTCCATTAGGTTTGGATCCAAGATTGCTCTGTAGGCCAGGCACAAGTCTCCTCTAAGCAGTCTGTATGCTACTGACTACATTGACAGTGACTTCAGTCTGTCAATCTAGGACATGTGCTGGACACCCTGAATTTTCTTGGTTAGAAATCCAATGTAGATGTCCACCTACCTTCTTACCATTATGTCTTCCACTTGCAAGCTGCGTCCCGTCAGTGAACCTACATTGTGTTTAGCAATTAGTTCATGTTTGGCAGGGTTATTGGTTTACTTGCAGCTGTCACTTAGAAGAGCTATCCCAGGGTAACCCAAGCTGAGCAACTGGCTGCCGGTCAGCCAATTAGCTTATGACCAAAGGTTGCTGGGCTTTTTATGGTGAGCACCCCCTGGTGTAGGTGTTCAACACTTTTTAGAAACGCTCATGGCTTTTCATGCAACATTTCGGTCTGATCTTGGCTTGTTCTCTGATTCTTGGCATTGCTCACCCGGATATTTTGGACAAGATTTCTACCTTACAGGGCATGGTTAGGTAAGATAACATGAATTAATACTTTTAAATGGATCAGCCTGATAAGTTTGACAGTTTTGCTTGTCTTATTGTATTTCTGATTATACTCAGTAGTTGCTTGAGGGAGATGAACGTAATTGCTTGCGGACTACTACCAGCATGGAGCTACCCTATATTTTGGGCATATTTCTTGGCTTTGTCAGTCAAGTGTGGAATTTAGGTGGGAGGAAGGGCTCATTAATATCTAAGTGCTATATCTAAGTGATAAAGTATTTTACTGAATTACTCTGGTATTGTCCTTTCAGACAGTAATGAATCTGCATTACATAACACCAGCACAAGGTAATATAATGACTGCCTACTCAACAGATTCTGTGCAGCAAATACCACCTGTGTCTGAGCATGTATAACTTTGCAGTAAAGAAATGCAGGTCATTATCACATTAACAATAACTGCAGTTACAATAGAACACGGAGCTATTCTCACTTTTCAGGTAAAACTCTCAGCAGCTGTCACTGTTACTTACATAATGAAGTGGTTATCACATTGATGAATGCACGAGTCAGCTTGGGGATTTTCTCCACTTGGAGTCATTGCAAGCCCACCTCCCACACCAGTTTATTTCCTTTTTTTACAATTTCAAGAAATGTAACAAATGTTGGAGGAAAAATCTGGACATAGATTTTAAATATTGTTCTTTTTAACTTATGTACCTTATCAAAAGAATAATGCCAGTGTGGATAGGAGTGAAGATTTGGATGAGCGAACCAGGTTATGCTATTGATTGTACATATATGTGCAGCCTTCCAATACATCTCTCAAACATCAGTATATACATATATGTGTAGTCTTCCAATACAGCTCTCAAACATCAGTATATACATATATGTGTAGCCTTCAAATACAGCTCTCAAACATCAGTAGTAACCTGTTTGCATTTCTTCCTGTGCAGGTACGTGCACCTTGTGACAGTGACATGTCTTCAAGAGCAGGAGAACAAGTGAGAGTACGGGTGTGTGGCCATTCCTACATGCACTGGGCTGCCAGCCATGCCTCCAGAAGTGACAAACACTACAACTTGAGCGTCCCCACAGCTAGTGTTAAGGTATACTGGATTGCAAGAAGAGGTATGCATTGGAGCAGAATCCTGCAGTTGTTGGAAGAGAAGTGTTCCATCTACCCAGAGCCTGGGATCCTTGTGCTGCATGTTGGAGGGAATGATGTCATCACTCACCCACTCGGAAGGCTACAGTTTGAAATCAGAACAATTTTTGAACAACTGCAGTCGTGGTGGTCATGTTGTCATTTTGTGTGGTCTGACATAATTCCTCACCAGATATGGAAAACAGCAAACGGTCAACAGGCAGCGCACAAGGCCAGACACTTACAGAATGGGTTCATACATGGCTTGAAGCACAGGGTCAGTGGATCAACAATGTGCCATGACAGCATCACCACAGAAGATGCTCAGCTTTTCCGAAGCGATGGCGTTCACCTGAGGATGTCATTACATTATTCTTGACTGACCTCCACAATGGTGTGATGACAGCTATGCACGATATATTGGCAACATGCAGCTAGTTAGAACAAATGGACAACAAACAGCCATGACCAAGTTGAACCAGTATGGCAAGAAACTATAGTTACATTTTATGAACACCGTCACTACTTACAACACAGGAAGAGAACTGCTAGGGAACTTGTACACATGCTGAGTAACACTTCATTTTCAGATTGTCAAAGACTATCTGTACACTGTGCGCAGGTACAGATAACCGTTTGATTATGAATTGTGTTATGTAGATTATTTTTTTCTTAGTTTGGCAAAAACTGTGCTAGGGAGATGATGAACATGCTGATTAAGAACAACTGTTTGAAGTGGTTACCATGCAAAAGAGAAGAGAACGTCAATACCCATCCTGCACACAACACAGTTTGGTTACAATTATGGTTAAGAGAGTTGTGACTTATTTTACTGTGTTAAAAAACTTTGTCAGGGAACATGTGATCAGGGTAATTAATGCCTCATTTTGAAAGCAGTATTATTAGTTACAGGATGGAAAAAAACTGTGTCTGTATGCCATACACATATCCAGATATAGTTTGTTTGTGACCATGGTTATGAGAATTATATATTTTTTTATATTTCACTAAATAACTATCAGGGAAAATGTCATCAGGGTAAGTAATACCTCATTTTGAAGCCAGTATTTGCAGTTCATAGGTGTGTACTAGGCTAACAGCCCTGGAACCTTTACAAGCCTAGCCCACAGGATTACCCTGGCATCGTGCCACCTGACCTTAGTTCCTAGTGCTTCTGTCAAGTAGAGCCACTGGAGTGATCCCCAGGGTGAATTTTCTATTTCCCATCCACTCATCAATATTTCTCGTGAAGAGGGCCAGTGAGGCGCGCTGGTTGACATGTATGAGAAGTCTATTCCACAGCATGGGCCATCTCTGGGTTATGAACCTGTCCCTCCAGCTTGTTCTGCTGATTGTGGTAATGAGGATGAGGTCTCTGGAGCATGTAGTGCGGAGGAATTCGGATTTCTGTAGATGTAGCATTTCTAACAGAGCTGGGGTCAGACATGGCTTTGTAAGTCAAGCAGAGATCGCCTCCAAGTAGGTGATATGAGACAGAGATAGCTGGAGTTTTTTTGAGTCTGTCCATACAGTTGTATGAGATACGAGAGTCAATGTTTTTGTGTGCCGGCTGCCATCGTCTGTAGTCAAGTGTTTGAGGCCTAAGATCCTCTTTGTGTTGTATTTTTGCGGCCTCTCCAGTTGTAGGTGTCTAATGAGGTACACGCCAAATGGGGCATTGTACTTGATGACTGGCCTAATGAGGAAAGAGTAGAGGGAGACAATGACCTCTTTCTTCCTGGATGTAAAACTCTTAGTAATGAGATGTGCCACATAGAAGGAATTTCTGACCACAGTGGCAATATGGTGGTCAAAAGAGAGGTTGCTGTCAACCTGTGTCCCCAGATCTCTTATAATGCCTTCTGTGTTCAGTGGACTACCATCGATGTGGTAATTCTTGGGAACCGGGTTTTTCCCAAAAGGGATGATGACATTTTTTTGCACTGATCTTAAGGCCATAGTTCTGACACCAGTCACTGGTCTCAGTAAGGCCTTTCTGTAGAATGTCAACATCACTTGGGGAGTTAATTATGGCTCCCAACTTGCAATCGTCTGAGAACTTTGTCAGCCAGAATCCCTTCGTGTTGGCCTGAACTTTAGAGAAGTAGATACCAAACAGGAGAGGACCCAGAACCGAACCCTGTGGGACTCCACTCGTGACTGGTCGACAGTCTGACTTGGAGTCAGCTACTTTCACACTGTGGGTTCTATCTGTGAACCAGTTTGCAACCCATCTAGTGATATAGGGGTTGATGCCTAGCTTACTGAGTTTTTCTATGATTCCTGAGTGGGGAATGGTACCAAAGGCCTTGGCCAGATCAAGGTAGGCTGTATGAGCCACCTTGCCTTCATCCACAGCTCTGGTGACCGACTCAAAGAAGTCGACCAGGTTGAGTAGGCATGAGCTACCCTTCACAAAAAACAAACTGCGTGGGATCCAGAGTTTGGAGGTTCCCTATATCTTACACAATGGAAAAATAGGTGTGCTGTATGCAGAACAACTGTACAGCTATCATATTTTCTTAGGACTTTGGCTATGGAAATTATGATTTTTTGTCATATTTTGGTAAATAAATTTGCTATGGAGCATGTAAGTGTGCCAAAGTTATACCTCATTTTGAAGATGGTATTAGTCCTTACAACATGATAAAATAACTATGTATGCACTGTGTACACATGTACAGCTATCACATTTTTAGGTCTTAGGCTTTGGAAATTATAATTTTTTTTTTTTTTTTTTTTTTAACATTTTAGTAAATAACTTTGTCAGGGAGTATGTACACGTGCCACATGATACCTCATTTTGAAGACAGTGTTACTCCTTACAACATAAAATAACTGTCTGTATGGTGTACATATACACAGATATCAAAGTTTGTTTAGGACTTAGGCTATGAAAATTATGAATTTTTTTTTTGTATTTTGGTAAATAACTTTGCGAGGGAGCATGTCAATGTGCTAAGTAGTACCTCATTTTGAAGATGGAATTAATAGTTACAACATGGTAAAATGTGTAAGCAAAGTTTGTTTAGGACTTAGTTTATGGAAATTATGATTTTTTTTACATATTTTGCTAAATAACTTTGCAAGGGAGCATGTCAATGTTCCAAGTAACACCTCATTTTGAAGACAGTATTACTCCTCAAAACATGGTAAAAGAACTGTGTCTATATGCTGTACAAATGCAGAAATCAGTTTGTTTAGCCTTGTAGGATTATGAAAATTATACATTTGTAATATTTCTAATTATTATGCCCATATCTTTACAAGAAAACATGGTGACGACACAAATGAGGCATCGTTTTGAAGCGGACAGCCACACAACCTGTACACTGACATGTAGTCTCTTACAGGTGATGAGATATTATGCTTTGTTCATCAATTATGAGAAATATAATATTATATTTCTGTGAATATCAACGTTACAGAGCATCACACAGTAATAGGTGAGGTATCATTTTAAAGCGAACATTCATACAAACAAATTAATTACAATTTGTATGGGTCTCCATGGTACATTCACCAAGATATTGTGATTTGTTGTACAAAAAACGTAAAAAATATGCACAATATCAGCATTCCTTGGCAAATGACTTACAAACACACTAACATTTACATTGTTGGAAAGGTCAGTGTCTGCTGAACAACTTTTGCATTTACATTTTTAGTCTGGCTCTTATGATTCAAGAGTTATGAACATTTGTTTTCTGTATGGTATTACAAATGGATTTTCTGAAAATAAGCCAAGGCTGCACTGTTGTTCCTATGGTGGAAGTAAGCAGGCAGCATTTTCTGAACTTCTCCGGAGTGAATGAGTTAAGAAAGGCTTGACATAATCTAATAAGAAGCTATGGAAGAGTCCTGAAAGCCTACATGGAAGGGGAAAATAGGTGCCAGACGTACCTTGACAGAGGAGAAGCTGGACTCAACACAAAATGAGGAAGATAAAAACACAGTATATCCTCAACAGATGCCCGAAAAGGGTTCCACGTTCTAAGATTCAGCCAAAGTGGTACATTTTTCCACTTACTGGGATACACTCTAAGACTTCTGGGAAGTTGTGAGGATGTGGACCCATATCAGTAGGAAGAAACATATTCCATGCTATCATTAGAACTTGAGAATCTATGTGGCTCGCTTAGGAGTGGGACGGTCTGAGTGAGGTTCCCCAGACGGGTGAATGATGACAACCAGCACCAGATCAAGAAGCCAAGGGGGCACCTTCAGGTAAAGTTTGAGGGGAAAACATTTCTGTCTGGAACAAAATGAGCCTTTGAGGATGACTGTAGCCTTGTACTGAATAGCCTTCTGAATGAACTGGGTCAGGAATAGACAAAGTAACCCTGGAGGCAAACAACAACACTGTGTGTTCCTGGGGTTCTGACTCTTATGAAGGAGAAGAACAATACAGCTGCTGAAGTTGGCGTTCTGGGGAGTTGGAACTCGACTGCAACAGGGTCTTCCCCAGCAACTGAAAATCTCCTCAGAAATTGCTGGATTCAGGGAACATTCATGAGGCAAGAGGAAGTTCCTGCTAAGCCTACCAGTAGATCACTGAACCTTCCAAGGATGTGTGTTGCCATTAGAAACTGGTGACGGACCATTGTCTACTGCCACAAAATCATGGTCTTGTGACAACGCAGGTAAGATCTAGTTCCCAACCACTTGTTTATAAATCAGACTACTATCACATTGTCCATCTGTACATTTATCACCCCCTGAAGAAGCCATTCCTACAACTCCTGCAGCAGAAGCAAAACTGCCTCATCTCCAGAACATTTATGTGAAGACAAGCCTTTGATTCTGGCTAAAAAACGTGGACCCCCCCCCCCCCTGTAATGCTCACACACCTGAGAGATGACGCTTCCATGGTCATAGTTGCTAATGAGGAGGATCCTGGAAAGAGCTGCCTGCAGAGAAAGAAGCCACCAGTTTAGATGAGTTCTGCATGACTGAGTCATCACGAGAGGCTGAAACAAGGAATCGTACTTCTGAGACCACTGTGACCAAAGCAACCACTGTAGAATCCTCATGAGGCAATGAGCAAATTGCATAATCATAAATCATTGATGCCATGATGCCCAACACTCTCCAGATCAACCTTGGTGGACGGCAATCAAACTGTAGAAGATTTTGCACTGTATTTCTCAAGGATGCAATTCTGCCCTGTGGAAGAAAGATAAGAGTTACAGTCATGTCTAAATGGCATCTCAGAATGACTAAATGTTAAGAGGGAGTTGGACTGGATTTCCCTAAATTTACTGAAATGTCCAGGGAAGCAAAAACTTGGGGCAGATAACATCTTGCTTGCAGGAGTGACCCCTTGGAAGAGGCAGCCAGGAGTCGGACATCCAGATAAGGAAAAAATTTTCAAGCCCCAAAGACAAAGAAGAGCTACAACCATCACCATGTATTTGGTGAACACCCTGGGGGCTGAAGTGAGACCACAAGGCAGCTCTCTGAAATGGTAATGACCAACTCCTAAACAGAAGCGCAGAAATCCCCTTTTTTACGTGACGGTAAGCATCCTGGTAATCTGTAGAGCCCATCCATTCATTCTTCTGCAGAGATGGAAGAACCAAATACACTAGACCATTTCAAAAGCAGATATTTTAGACATTTAGTGCTGCTGTAGCGTTGTCGCCTCATAGTAAGACATTGTCCTGTTCGATTCTCAGTGAAAGCATCTTCTGTGTGGAGACATGCGTGAATGGGCGTACCTTCATTAAAGGTTGTGCGTCAGGGCTGGCAACTCGGTACGTAAAAATCTATTGCCAATTATTAGCAGACCGGAGTTCTGCTGTGGCGACCCCTAACCGGGAAAAGCCGAAAGATACAGCAACAAGATCAAGTGGGCGGCCACGGAGGTGCAGCGGTTAGCGTTCCTGCCTCACAGCAAGAGGTTCTTCGGTTCGATCCTCGGCTGGGGTGCCTTCTGTGCTGAGTCTGCATGCCCCCCCTGTGGTCACATGGGTTTCCTCCGGGTGCTCCGGTTTCCTCCCACATCCCAAAGACATGCTGTAGGTGGACTGGACACTCTAAATTGGCCCTAGGCATGAGTGTGTGCATGTGTGTGCATTCTCTGGAAGATTGGGCACTGTGCTGGCAACTCAACACCGTAAAACTCCACTGCCAATCATGAGCGGACAGGTGATCCACTGTGGTGACCCCTAACTGGGAAAAGCCGAAAGAAGAAGGAGGCGGCTTAGATCAAGAATGTGCACAAGGTCCATTGTTCTCTCTGGAACCAAAAAAAAAAAAGGCATGAAAAAAATTCTGACCAGATCTGGTCTGTTCTAGTTAGACCTTCTGAATGGCTCTTTTTTGCTGAAAAGAATGAACTTCTTGCACAGCAGCCTTTGCCTGACTGGGTGGGACATCCAGCAATGGAAGGTGAGGGGGTGGGGGGACTTCCAAAAATGGAATTAGATAACCTCTGGTTATTACATATTTCTCTCATTTGACAGTACAATTAACTTGAGGATGGCTAGGTGAGACAGAAGACAGACCCCTCAACCTGGCTGAGGAGCTCCATATTCTGCAGTAGAGAGCAGCATCTCCCCCTCACTGAGAGACAGGAGGAAGAAAGTAGTTGTGTACACTTACCAGAAATGTAGATGTTCAAGTGTATTCACTGTTGCAGTCATCACCTGTGGGTTATACCTGCTGTGGTAGCCCTCAGTCGGCCCGAATACGAGAGTCAATGTTTTTGTGTGCCGGCTACCATCGTCTGTAGTCTGACATCAGGTCGTCAGTGCTATAAAGCAAAGCAGCTGACGTCATTACATCACGTTTTCCTGCCCTAACCCATCAGAAGAACAAGGGAAAAGAGAGAAGTGGTCCTGGTGGCTAAAGGCCACCTAGGTAAGCTCATCTCCCTCTAGGGGAAAATGCTAAATGGGGGATGGAAAGAGGGAAACTAAGACCGCAACAGTGAATACACTCGAACATCTACATTTATGGTAAGTGCACACAGCTGTACTTTATGTATACAACAGTGAATACACTTGAACATCTACACTTATGGTAAGTGCACACAACTGTACTTTATGTATACAACAGTGAATACACTCGAACATCTACATTTATGGTAAGTGTACACGACTGTACTTTATGTATACAACAGTGAATACACTCGAACATCTACATTTATGGTAAGTGTACACGACTGTACTTTATGTATACAACAGTGAATACACTCGAACATCTCCATTTATGGTAAGTGCACACAACTGTACTTTATGTATACAACAGTGAATACACTCGAACATCTACATTTATGGTAAGTGCACACAACTGTACTATGTTCATTATGTTTCAATGTTGCAGTCATCACTTATGGGAGGATTCCCAAAGCTGAGAAAAAGGGTGGAAGGATAAGGTTGAGTCCTAGGTATGGGCCAGCAGGCCCTGCAGAATTGCAGAGGCAAACCATGCTCTAGACTCTGAAAAGAGAGGTAGGTGGTAATGCTTTGTAAAGGTATGGACAGAGGTCCAGGAGGCTGCTTCCAAGATGTCCCTGGTAGGTACTCCTCTGAGAAAGGCATTGGAAGTGGAGGTTGCCCTAGTGGAGTGGGTAGGGATAGACTTAGGGATGAGGTTCCTATGTAGTCTGTACCAAAAATGGATACAGTGTGAAATCCATTTGGAAATGGGCTTCCCCTCTGCCCCTGGGGCAAAGCTTACAAGCAGCTGGTCTGTTTTTCTGAATGGCTTAGTATGGTCCAGATAGTATCTGAGCTGTCTGTGTATGTCTAGTGAGTGCAGAATTCTTTCTACCTGGTTTTGAGAGTTGGGAAAGAGGGTGGGAAGGTGTATGGGCGTGGTTAGGGGTCACATCAGATACCACCTTGGGCATAAAGGAAGGGTTAGTCCTCAGGGAGACACTGTCTGCATGGAAAATTATGAAGGGCTCGACAGACATGAGAGCTTGAAGTTCCAAGACCATTCTGGCCGAGGTGATAAGCTAGTAAAAAGGCAGTCTTCCAAGAGAGGCATTTCAATTTTGTAGAAACAGCAGGTTCGAAAGAAGGTAAGGTTAGTTTCTCTAATACATAATTCAGGTCCCAGGTAGGCTTCGGAGGCCTTCTGTGAGGCCTGACATTAGAAGCTCCTAAGAGGAATTGCTTAATCAAGGGGTGAGAGAAGAGGGGTGGGTCTGAATCGTAATGGGCAGACATGGCCGAGGCATGGATTTTAATAAAGGAAAAAGAGAGGCCACTATTGAGCAATTCTGCAAGGTAATCCAGGATGAAAGGAATGGAAGGTTAGGAGGTACTCCCCCCTTTGAATGTTTCTAGGAACAGAATCTTTTCCATTTTCCTGCATATGATTTTCTTGTGCTGGACCTTCTGGCCTCAGTGATGATGTCCAGGAGCTGTTTGCTTAACAAGGACTCCTTGTTAGTTTTTAGTGTATAAGCCATGCTGAAAGTTTGAGAGTCTGTAGGTTTTGGTGCAGTACCTTCCCCCTCTCTCCTGGGTAAAGAGGTCTGACATCAAGGGAAGCAGCTTTGGGGGCTGTAAGGTCAGACTGCACAATAAGGGGTACAATTGCTCTCTGAGCCAATCTGGAGCAATGAGGATGGCCTTTGGTCTCTCATCTCTTATTTTGATCAGAACCTTGAGAATAAGGGGCAGAGGAGGGAACGCGTACACAAAGAGGGAGCTCCAGGGGAAGGTCAAGGCATCCACCTTCCATGCTAGGAGGTGATATTCCCTGGTACAAGAACTTGTGCAGCTGGTGGTTGAGGTGCGAGGCAAACAGGTCCTCTTCTGGAGTCCCCCCACTCCTGGGTGATTTGCAGAAAGATTTCTCTGTGGAGCTGCCATTCATGGGGGTCCAGTAAGTTTCTGCTTATGTGGTCTGCCAGTGTGTTGTTGATTCCTGGTTAAGTATTGGGCAATTAGGTGTAGCCCCATGGAGGTGGCTGTCACCCAGAGACTCGTGGCTAACCTGCACAGGGGTATGATTGCATGCTCCCCTTGCTTGTTGATGTACCACATTACTGTGTTGTTGTCTGTTTTTATAAGTAGGACCCCTGGCCTGAGATGGGGTTGGAAGGAAGTCACAGCCTTCTAAACTGCCACCATTTCTTTCTGGTTGATGTGCAAATGAAGTTGCTAGACATTCCATAGGCCTTGGTTACACTTGCCTGCTAGGTGAGCACCCCAAGCAATATCTGAGGCGACAGTGGTGATGTTCTGGCCGGAAGTGCAGTGGATGAAGGGAAGACCCTTGTTCATGGCACAGGCCTCTACCCACCAGAGAAATTTGGCCCTTTTACAAGGGATCAGAGGGAGAGTGGTCTCTACGGACTGAGAGTGCTGACATCAAAGGTTCTTTAAGTACCACTGAAGCTTTCTCATGTAAAGCCTGGCAAGAGGGATGAGGACGACGCAAGATGGCATATATCCCAGGGCTTACAGGAGCTTCCTCGCAGTGAAGTGACTTCGGGAAGCCAGCTGGATGAAGCAGAGAGGCAGGAAGCTCTGCTTTTCTGGGGGTAAGAAGGCCATTTGGGTTGCTGTGTCTAGCACAGCTCCCAAAAAAACAATTTTTCTGGTGGGGTTTTGCTTTGATTTTTTCTCGTTGATGGTGAACCCTAGGGAAATTAGGAGAAATTTGACAAAAGAGAAGGTTCTGGATCAACTTTTTTTGCAGTCTGCCTGAATGAGACAGTCGTCCAGGTAAGGATAAATCTGTACATTTCTCTGTCTGCAGAATGCTATAGCCAGGGCCAAGCATTTGGTGAATAGTCTGGCAGCAGCAGATAAGCCAAAGGGCACTGCACAGAACTGAAAGTGTTGCTAGCCTGCTCTGAAGTGCAGGAATTTTCTGTACGATTCCCTGATGGGGATGTGGGGGTAGGCATCTTTTAGGTCTGGTGTCACAAGCCATGCATTTTGTGTGAGCATAGGCAGTAGCTGCTGCAAGGTTAACATTATGAATCTGGGACCACCATGGAGGTGTTCACTTTGGATAGATCCAGGAGAGGGCACAAAGTGCCCTCTTTTCTGGGAACAAGGAATAGTCTGGAGTAAAAACCTTTTCCTGTTTGAGCTGGAGTGACAGGTTCTACTGCCCCCTAGGATATTAAGAGTCTGGACCTGTTTCAATGCCTCTGCCCACTGGTTTGAGGGGAGGTCTGGGTACCTTCTTGGAAACAGGGAGTTCGCTGAAGGAGAATCTGTATCCCTGAGAAATGATTTTTAAGACCCATTGGTCCTTGGTTAAAGAGACCCAATTGTCCTTGAAGAGGGTGAGCCTTCCTCCTAGTTTTTGATGAGTGAAAGGAGGGCAGAGGGGGTAGGGAGAGTCGTTGTGAGTGCTTGCCATAGAAGTTTGGCTTTGAACTCCCTGCCTTAGAGATGGAAGTTGTCTATTGTTTGCTTCGTTGCTGGCCCTGGGATAGGGCCTGGATGGCATTGTCCCTGCAGGGCTTACCTTGGCCCTGTCTGCCAGGTGCAGAGAAGGCCCAGTGCTTACAGGGAAACTTTCTGCTAAATCTGGAAGGTTCTTTTACTGTCTGCATAGTCTTCCATCTTTTTAAGCACCTCTTCTGCTTTTTCCCCAAACAGGCGCTGCTCATCTAGAGATGCATCAATAAGTTTAGACTTGACATGATCAGTGAGAGGTTGTTCCTTCAGCCTTCCATGTCTTCTAATAACAGATCCTGTCACTGCTGTCTTGCTAGAGGCTTCTATGGTGTCATATCCACATTGTAACGAGTGTTTGGCCACTTGACAAGCAGAGTGCAGTAATTCTGCCAGGTCTTTTGAGTTGGCACCATCAGGAGAGGTAGCAATCTTCTGTTTTAAATGTTCCAAAGTGTGTTGTTGATATTTTAACAAAAGAAACTAACAATTGAGTGCTCAGATAGCTAAGGTTGCAGAGGTCTATACTTTCTTAACCCATCTGTCCAGAGCTCTGGAGTCTTTGTCAGAGGGAAGTGGATTATTGGTAGAACTCGTCTTAGCTCCTTTGGGTCCCTGTGTAATGACCTCAGGATCTGCAGCAGGATTCCTGTACAGGTATCTGTGAGAATACGGTACTCTGTAGTACCCCATCAGGTTTAGCTGGAGCAGGAGGCAGGGCATCAGTGGCTAAGCTGGACTCATGGAAAACATTATCCACCACTTCTAAAATAGGTGGGATGGCCAGCGGTCTGTGTTGGGGCAGGTCCAGAAACTCTCCAAGTCATTTCTTTGACTATGGGAAGTCTTGAGATTCCCACTGAAAATGTTCCCTGAGGGAGTATAGGGTTTCCCCAAAGGAGAGATCCTCTGGAGGGGAGGCAGAAGGGATGGATTCCTCTGCATCTGAATCCCCATAAACAGTTAAGAGATGTTCCTCTTCAAAAGCAGAATAATCAGATTCCTCAGACTCTTGTTTTTTTTGTCTAGAATCGGTAGTGTAAAAGGTGTCCTTGGAAGCCGGTGCCTGTGTCGCGGCTCTGGACCCAAATGAGGCAGAGAGAGACAAAGTCTCAGAAAACAAAGTGGATTTCTGTGGCATACCGGACTCCGAAAGGGTCTCAGTAGAGGCTAGCATAGAAAGAGAATTGGCCATCACAGGCTGCAAAAGCGCCTCACTGAATTCCGCAGAACTGACTACTTGCTTAGCGGAAGCATCGTCAGAAGGCTTAGCCTTGTGTGGCCTGTTTTACCTCTACGTTTTTTTTCGGAATGTCAACGGATTGTTGGCTGATGGATGCCATATCAGAATTCGAAGACGGAACACGAAAATAATTGTCTACAAAAAGAGCTATACAGTAAATGGTTCTCGCATTAAAGAGGGCACAGAACCAGCAAGGAGGGACGTTGTGGTCTGGGCCTAAACAAGTGATGCAGTAAGAATGAGAGTCTCGGTGTGGGATCTGCTTTCCACAAGTGAGAATTGTTAACTTTTTCGGACATCAATTAGAGAGAAAGAAAGGGTCCCCTACAGGGTACTTAGCTTTAGATGTTTTCTGCTGAAATTCAACTGCTAGTATCGACCGACTGGCACTTGTGTGAACTGCTTCTGCTACAGGCTCCACGGCAAGAAAGACTGATTTAATGACATTGGTTGCCTGGATTTACAGCACTGATGACCTGACAGACTACAGGCGACAGCAGCCGATGCACAAAAACACTGACTCTGGTATTCGGGCTGACAGAGGGCTACCACAGCAGGGATAACCCACAGGTGAGGATTGCAACAGTGGAACACTATCAACATCCACTGTTTTGGCCAGGAGGAGGACACTAGGATCATGATGGGTCTCTGTCCTCTTTGATTTTTGTTAGTATCCTTTGAAACGGGCAAGGGAAGAAATGCATACGGGAACTAGTTTGTCCACGTCAAGGAGAATGCATCTATCTACCAAGCTCCTGTCTGTTGTGTTCTGAAGCAGAACGTCTACAGTTGCTTGTTAAGGAGACAGGTGAATAAATCTATTCAAGGGATGCTCCACTGTAGAGTAAGATCCAAGACCACTTCTCTTTTCAACATCTACTCTTTGAGGTTTAGAAGATCCCTGCTTAAGAGAATCTGCTAGGGTACTGCTCTGGCCTAGAATTTAACAGGCTAAGAGGGTTAACCCTATTCTCTTGAGCTAGCATCCAACTTTTTCTGGCAAGGCTGGACAGGGGGAAGGTCAAAATTCCTCCTTGTTTATGCACCACATAAAAAGAAGTTATGTTCTTACCGTAATGTTCCATCTGTGTTGTCCATTTTCATTCTTCCTCGACCTGTAGGTTTCGGATCAGACCTTGGATCCGACTTGGCCGCTTTCCAAGCTTAAGATACAAAGCTCAAGCACCTCCTCGTCATCCCATAATGCCTCATTCCCCCAGAATACCTCAGACAGAGTTGGCTAAAAATATACAGCTAAGATACCTGCCTAGATATAAAAGAACAGAAAGGTTCAGGGGCTCAACACAGGAACTACAGTTCCAAACAGAGACCAACTCAGTCAGGTCTACATAGAAAAGGCCAGGGGGGAACGAGGGTGGACAGGTCGGGGAAGAATGAAAATGGACAACACAGGTGGAACGTTGTGGTAAGAACATAACTTCTTTATCTGATGTCATTTTCATTCATTCCTTGACCTGGGGGGCATGGTCTCCAGCTACATAAACCTAAGGCAGCCCTCATGGAAGGATATTCTGAAGCATTGTAGAGCTAAAAGCAGCTCTGTTCCTAGAAATGTCGTCTAGTTTGTAATGAGAAATCAAGGTACAAGACCTTGACCAACATGGAACCACACAAATATTAACGGACATTCTCGAGGAAAAGGCTTGAGAAGTCACTGTAGATCTTTTAGAATGAGCTTTGACACACCCCAACAAAGACATACCTTTTGATGAATGAAGAAAAGAGATGCAGTCTTGTAACCATCTGGTGTAGGTTTAATAACTGCTGTACAATACAAACAGTTGGTCAGATTTTCTGAAGGATTTTGTCCTGTCCAGATAAAAATGTAATTGCCTATGAACATCAAGATAATGTAGCATGTGTTCTCCCTTGTTCTGGAAATTGGGGAAGAAAACCAGAAGATGAATGGACTGATTGATATTGCTTTCTGTGACCACTTTAGATAAAAAATATGGATTGGTCTGGAAGGATACTCTATCCTTATGGAAGATCTAGCAGAGAGGCCTTAGAGCTCGGAAACTCTTTTTGCTGATGTAATAGCAACTAAAAGGGTTGTTTTCCAGGAGACAAACTTCAGATCTACCTCAGCTGATGGTTCAAAGGGATGAAGAACCAAAGCTTGTAAAACCAAAGTAAGACCCCAAGGGGGATTGGATCCTTGACTGGTGGAGTGAAGTGAAAAGGTGCCTCTGAGAAAAGCCTTACATAGCTTAGATGAAGCTAGAAAAAAAACAGTTTTCTTCAATGTGGAAATGCGAAATGGCTACCAACTGAACCTTCACCATGGAATAGCTGGCTCCATTCTGGAACAGGACAGCCCCAGTAAATCTAAAATCACAGGAACATAAGTCGTAAAAGGATCCATCAGCTTCTGCTGAGCCCAAACAGAGAATCTTCTCCATTTACTCTTGTATATCTTTCTAGCAGATGATTTGTGAGCTGATAACAGAATCTCTCGGACCGAGGATGAAAGCCTGGAATGTCTAGCCATCCAAATGAATTGCAGAAACCATGTGGTCAATTTCAAACCTTGAAGATTTGGATAAATCTGCCCCGAAGGATGGAACAACAGGTCTGCAAGTGGTTCCAGAGTCCATGGAGGACAAAGTAGAGGAGACCAGAGGAAGGTGAAACAAACTTGGTGAGGCCAGAAAGGAGCAATGAGGATTACTTTGCTCTTCAACCTATAAGCTTTGAGAAGGAATTTAGGAATTGGGGTAAGGGAGAAATGCATAAAGTAGATCAGGAGGCCAAGCATGGACTACAGCATCTCTTGGGGGGGGCAGTCTCTGAGGAGGGATCAAGGCAAACCACTTGCTTCATTTGTTGAGGGGAGAGGCAAAGAAATCGCAGCAAGGTTGATCCCACTTGAGAAAAGTCATGTTTGCCACTGACTGGTTCACAGACCACTCCTAAGGCATCAGTACAATTCTAGAATGTTGGACTCCCCTGGAATGTCTGCTGCAACTACAAAGCGGCTGGTAGACATCACCCATTGCCACACTTTCATTGCTTCTCAACACAGTGGGTAAGATCTGGTTCCCCCTTGCTTGTTAAAGTACCATACTACAGACATATCATCCTTCTGAATTGCAACGATCCCCGGAGGAGGAAAGCTGTACAGTGCTTGCAACACTAGAACCACTGCTCTCATCTCCAGGACGTTGATATTCAAATTGGTTTCCTGAGACCTCCACGAGCTTTGGACTGTCCATCCCAGAAAATAAACACTCCCACCCCACCTGGGAGGTTTCCGAGGTCAGTGTGGCATTTGGCAAAGGAAGAACAAAGGGACAACCTTGGTTGACCTCTGAGGAAAGAAGCCACCAGAGAAGAGAATCTTTGCATACCTGTGACAGTTTTATATGCTGCGTCAGAGAATGCTGATGTAACAATCACTGAACTGTAATGTCCACTGTAGGATCTGCATATGTAAGCATGGTGTACATAGTAGCATTTTCATGGCAGCCATAGAACCTAACTCCCTTGGTGCTAATTTCGCTGGAAGGGATGGGATTGCTAGGATCTGGGAAATGAAGTCTCAGAGTCAACACTCTGTCTGGAGGTAGAAAAAAACATAGCTTTGGTTGTATCCAAACAAGCTCCACTAAAGTCTATCAGCTGAACAGGATGGTGCTGCGATTTTTGTGTGTTGACAATTATGCCAAGAGTCTCCATACTATCAGCACACCGAACCAAACCAGAAATGAAAAATGAACCAGCAGCTGAACTCCAGGAAGCAACCAGTGAACCAGTTGAATAAAAAACCACGAATTTTGACCTAGGTTTCGTCTTTAATCCGACTTCATCAGAACACAAGTTAATACTAGTAAAAGAAACACCTTATATACACATTTAAAAATGACATCATCTCCAATCAACTGAATGATATCTTATTACACTCAATTAACACATTGGAATCAATTAAAAGGCCAGCATTCACCAAAAAGGAAAAACCATACCCTGTTTCAACCATCATTAAAAACTGTTTTGAAAATAAAATATTTGTACTTAAATTAACCTTGTCAGACTGATTTGATACATTCCAAACCTAAAATATTCTTAAATATACCAACTTATACAAAAACTAAGCATTTAAATAATATAATGTAATGTAAATAAATACTAAGTCACCCCAATATATTTCTTAATTTTAAAATAGGCATAATAGAAATGCAGTCATTAATACCTGGAAATTCCAGTGCATTAAATAATAACTGCCATTTCGTCTCAGCTATATCTAAATGTACATCCAATTTCCTTCCAAATTTGTCCACAATAATTTGCTGTAGCACACAAAACTTAAATTGATGCCCACTATTGATGTCAATATGCCTGTACAGGGCATTGGTCTTTTTCTTTAGCCTAATATCCGACTGATGTTCAATAATACGATCTCTTAATGCCCTGCAGGTCTTTCCTATGTAGAAGGCTGGACATTGTGTGCATGTAGCCACATACACGACGTTTGTAGTGTAGCAATCAAAATGGGCTCCAATCCTAACAGTAATTCCAGCTAACTTAAATACAGCACCCGTAACATTAATCAAGTGACACACACTACATCTACCGCACTTGAAATTACCCTTATTCCTACAATTTACGGTTTGTGTGGTGTCACTCTTTTCCAATAATTGCTTAAAGGAAATACCTTTCCTGTAAACACATTTTGGTGGTCCCCCTAATTTCCCACTAACTATATGATCTATTTTTAAGACTTTCCAATTGTTGACGATGATGTCAACAACATAAGGGGCATCAAAGGAAAAGGTGGTAATAAAGTATAATGCCTGGTCACAACCACTCCGTGCGTCAACATCATCGTTCCTGAGACTGATTTCACGCATGGGTACAGTATTACCCTCAACATGCTCATGCCTAGTACCCTGTTGTCCATACAATAAAGCCCAATAAACACCATTAGCCCTTTTAAGTTTAACTTCATCAGCTATGCAATCACACAGAGCCAATGGATACCCACGCCTAATAAACATTGACTTGATGAATTCAAGCTCTTTATTGAAATCTTCCTCCAAACTTGTCATTCTCGCTGCCCTGACCATCTGCCCTTTAACTATTGCCTTTTTCTGATGGTCAGGATGACAGCTTGTGCAACTCAAATATGAGTTAGAGAATGTGGTTTTTCTATGGATAGTGGATACCAAAGTTGAATCAACCGAATTTAAGGCCAAGTGCACATCCAAATAGTCAATTTCAGCTTTGCTCATATTATAGGTAAATTTAAGGAAATCAACAGAATTGTTGATGAATTCAATGAATTCTCTAAACTTATCATTCCCACCTTCCCAAATGATGAACAAATCATCCAGGAAACGGGTATAAAAACTAATATGGGGCATAAATCTACTATTACTGTGGGATAACTACAATAAGAGGATTAGAATGGTTGGAGGTGCAATTATTGAAAACTGGGTTATTTGATCAGGACAGAATCAATTTGTTGGTGGGTTTAATGGAAATTGTGTTGACAAATAACTTTATTTGTTTTGACGGTGCCTATTTCAAGCAGACAACTGGTGTAGCGATGGGGGCGGCGTGTGCCCCAGTATATGCCAATTATGTAATGGCATATTGGGAGCAGGAATTTCTTTTCACTAGTAGATTTATGCCCCATATTAGTTTTTATACCCGTTTCCTGGATGATTTGTTCATCATTTGGGAAGATGGGAATGATAAGTTTAGAGAATTCATTGAATTCATCAACAATTCTGTTGATTTCCTTAAATTTACCTATAATATGAGCAAAGCTGAAATTGACTATTTGGATGTGCACTTGGCCTTAAATTCGGTTGATTCAACTTTGGTATCCACTATCCATAGAAAAACCACATTCTCTAACTCATATTTGAGTTGCACAAGCTGTCATCCTGACCATCAGAAAAAGGCAATAGTTAAAGGGCAGATGGTCAGGGCAGCGAGAATGACAAGTTTGGAGGAAGATTTCAATAAAGAGCTTGAATTCATCAAGTCAATGTTTATTAGGCGTGGGTATCCATTGGCTCTGTGTGATTGCATAGCTGATGAAGTTAAACTTAAAAGGGCTAATGGTGTTTATTGGGCTTTATTGTATGGACAACAGGGTACTAGGCATGAGCATGTTGAGGGTAATACTGTACCCATGCGTGAAATCAGTCTCAGGAACGATGATGTTGACGCACGGAGTGGTTGTGACCAGGCATTATACTTTATTACCACCTTTTCCTTTGATGCCCCTTATGTTGTTGACATCATCGTCAACAATTGGAAAGTCTTAAAAATAGATCATATAGTTAGTGGGAAATTAGGGGGACCACCAAAATGTGTTTACAGGAAAGGTATTTCCTTTAAGCAATTATTGGAAAAGAGTGACACCACACAAACCGTAAATTGTAGGAATAAGGGTAATTTCAAGTGCGGTAGATGTAGTGTGTGTCACTTGATTAATGTTACGGGTGCTGTATTTAAGTTAGCTGGAATTACAGTTAGGATTGGAGCCCATTTTGACTGCTACACTACAAACGTCGTGTATGTGGCTACATGCACACAATGTCCAGCCTTCTACATAGGAAAGACCTGCAGGGCATTAAGAGATCGTATTATTGAACATCAGTCGGACATTAGGCTAAAGAAAAAGACCAATGCCCTGTACAGGCATATTGACATCAATAGTGGGCATCAATTTAAGTTTTGTGTGCTACAGCAAATTATTGTGGACAAATTTGGAAGGAAATTGGATGTACATTTAGATATAGCTGAGACGAAATGGCAGTTATTATTTAATGCACTGGAATTTCCAGGTATTAATGACTGCATTTCTATTATGCCTATTTTAAAATTAAGAAATATATTGGGGTGACTTAGTATTTATTTACATTACATTATATTATTTAAATGCTTAGTTTTTGTATAAGTTGGTATATTTAAGAATATTTTAGGTTTGGAATGTATCAAATCAGTCTGACAAGGTTAATTTAAGTACAAATATTTTATTTTCAAAACAGTTTTTAATGATGGTTGAAACAGGGTATGGTTTTTCCTTTTTGGTGTATGCTGGCCTTTTAATTGATTCCACTGTGTTAATTGAGTGTAATACGATATCATTCAGTTGATTGGAGATGATGTCATTTTTAAATGTGTATATAAGGTGTTTCTTTTACTAGTATTAACTTGTGTTCTGATGAAGTCGGATTAAAGACGAAACCTAGGTCAAAATTCGTGTTTTTTTATTCAACTGGTTCACTGGTTGCTTCCTGGAGTTCAGCTGCTGGTTCATTTTTCAATTATGCCAAGAGTGGCAGCCAGTTGCAACAGGCAACCCCTGTCTTAAATGGCAGATGTCTGGTTGAACCGGTCAGGACCCAGTCATCAAGATCAGGAAACACATGGAATCCCTGCAGTCTGAGATGAGCTGCAACTACTGCCAAGCACTTGGTGAACACCCTGGGGACTGTGGTGAGACCAAACTGAAGCACTCGGAATGGGTAATGACTGGCTCCCAGCCTGAAATGAGGATACTGTCTGGAGCACCTCTCCATTTTGATATGGTAGTATGCATCCTTCAGGTGTTCTGGGCACATCCAGTTGTCCATCTTCAGAAGAGGTAGGATGGACTGGATCGTGATCATCTTGAATTTCATGTTTTTCACATACCTGTTCAGAGATGTTCGATCCAAAATTAGACTTGGGTCCCGTGTCGTTTTTGGTACTAAAAAGAACCTTGAGTACATGCCAGATCTGACTTATTAGGCAGGACCTCCTCCTGGACGGCTCTTTTTTTTGGAGCAGCTTTATAATTTTGAATGCTTCTCCCTCCCTCTGATTGGGTGGCACATCTGGGAGGCAAGCCTTTGGCTTGGGATGATTTAAAAAGGGAATGAAGTATCCTCTGGATAAGATCCTTTGCACCCACTGATAGTTTGTGATGACTATTCAGGCTTCTGGGTGAAAGGATAAACACTCACCCCTCCCGGAATGCCTCCAGAGAAGGGCAGTCTAGCAACCCTTCAGAAGTCATGAAAGGGTATGTCTGAAGAGGAATACTGAAACCCTTGATTCTGTGGACCCCCCCCCCTCTGCTCCTGGGGTGGCATTTACCATTGTAACTGTTTCCCCCTTGTCTCTGGGGGAAAAGTCTCCCTGGGATTCCTGAAAAGGACCTTGACTTCCAAAACCACAGTTTTTTTTCCTCCACGCCGATTGCGGGAGAAGGATCTTTTTGGAGCAGAAAAATGGATTCTGATAGCAGACAAGGTCTTCCCATCTTTCACGCCACAGGAGTGTGCATCACGAACTGTGGGGCCAAACACAGACGAACCATCAAAGGGTGCGATGACAAATGCTGCCCTGAAAGGTTCCACAAAGTCACACAGCCGCATCCAGGCATGGCACCTAATGGCAATGCAGAACCGAAGGCCCTAGAAGTGTCTTCTGCTGTGTCGGCAATCACCCTCATGGATGAATTAAATATCAATCGGAGGAAAAAGTCTTGCATTCCTCTTCAGACATGGACTCAAAGATAGAGCTAGACAGTTCTATGACCAAGTCCCTCTCTAGCCTGGTAAAATGGGATCAGTAGTTCAGCACTTGTAAAGCAAAAGTGGATGAAGCATAAACTCCCTTGCCAAACCTGCCCAAAGTCCTAGACTCCCCGTTAGGGCGATGGGCAGTGGAGCTTTCCTGAGATAGCCCCTTTTTGGTGGCTGCCGCAACAACCATGGCATATACTGGAATCCTTCTGGTCCAGTGCGTTTTGCCTAGGGGGCACTTAGTATCTTAGCAGCCCACTTGGGTATGGGCTTAAGGTGTCAATTTCCTCCAGACCATGAAAGGATCCAAACTCCATTAGAGTATCCGCCAGGGGGGACCTTCGATGGAGCAGAAAGGAGCAGGTGCTTGGCAGAAGCAATGGAAATGTTAGTGATCAATATGTTTTCAATTGAGTTGACATGTTCACAACAGCAGGTCCTTGATAAGGGCCTTTCTTTTGTTCCGGCAAGACCAGCTCAGGTTAGTGATGTCCTTGATGACTTACGGAAATTTGCAAGGGATGTTGCTATCACGGTACTGTTTAAGGAAAACACACAGTCCACACCTCAACTTCTAAGGAAATCTAATTTATTCAATCCACAGCTGCCAGCTGTGGTTGAAGCATTTATCAGTATTTGTGAGAATGATTTGTATAACATTCTAACCAACCCTAGTGATAAAACATTTTATAATTTAACTAGAGATGAGCTCATAGCACTTGAACAACTTAAAGCCAACAAGGACATCTGCATATGCCCTGCTGATAAGGACAGTGCAATTGTTGTGAGGGACACAAGTGTATATGTTGAAAGTGTGTTGGAACTCTTGAATGAGTGATACATATTTACCTGTGGCCAAATATGAGGTGAAACATTTTGTACAGGAAATACATGTTTGTTTATATGATTTGTTAATGTCTGAAATGTTGTCCAAGGAACAATATGATTTTATGCTTGTAGAATATCCTGTCATCCCTCTTTTAATGGTCTTCCTAAAATACATAAAAGGAGGGAGAGACCACCTTTATGGCCAATTGTGTCTGGTAAGGGCTGGGCGACAGAGCCCTTATCAATATTTGTTGAACAGGAACTTAAAACATTTTTTGGCAAGAGCACCAGCAGTACTGAAAGATACGGAGGAATTTCTACAGACTTTTGGTGAAAGTGTCTGCTGTTTGAACTTTCAAGCACGGAATTTTATTTTGGTGACCATAGATATTAACACGTTATTCACGGTTATACCAAATACCTACGGTGGAGTATATTAGGAATTTTCTTAATCGTTTTAGTGGCTTATCACATCAGCGTATTGAATTGATTTGTACTTTGATAGAGTTGATTTTGAAATATGTTTTTGTTTTTGATGGTATTTTCTATTTGCAGCTGCAGGGTGTTGCCATGGGCACACCCTGCACTAATACTTATGCCAATTTGGTTTTAGCCAACTGGAAATCGCAGGTTCTTTTTTCTTATCATGCATAAAGACAAAATCTTATTATAGGCGTTTTGTTGACGATATTTTTATTTTATGGGAGGGTACGAACTATTTGTTGTCTGATTTTGTTCATTTGGAACAGTAGTTCCTGTTTCAGATTTACTACTCAATGGTCCAGGGAGAGAATTGATTTTTTTAGATACACCTACAGTCTTCAATTCTGATGGCAGTATTGACTTACGGCTACACAGAAAGGAATGTAGGAAAAATAACCTGTTGGCTAGGAGGAAAATGCATCCTACTAGGATATTTGGTAACATCATGAAGGCACAGTTGTTAAGTATGTCCAGACTGCACACATCTGACAATGACTTCCTACAGGCTACGAGCCATTTAGCAGATGAGTTGACAGATAGGGGATTATCACGAAGCTGATGTAGCTGAAACTAAAAGAGATCCATGATCTTAGACAAGCTGCAGGTGGACCTTTCCTATACAGGAGATTGGCGTACCCTTGTAATAATGTCAACAATAGTCCTAGGTGTGTTTTTTCTCTGAAACAGAGTAGTAATATTAACTCTATCTGCAAAGTTGTTAAACGTAATTGGTCGATTCTACATTCAGGATTACACATTCAGAGGATAGCTGGTGAAGTCCCTAGCTTTATTTTTAGGAACAATCTGACATTAAAAAGGGAGTTCTGTTATAGACCTTTTAGTAGATCTAGTAAGGTTTCAACTAAATTTGGCACTTTTCCCTGTAGATAGTGCAAGGCATGTGATTTTATGTCATGCAGTGATACTTTTGTTCACCCACATATGTCTAGGCTATATAAGTTTAAGGTGCATGCTGAATGTAAATCAGTTAATTTAGTTTACTTGGCAACCTGCATGGACTGTATTTCGTTCTATGTAGGCAAGACTAACCAGAGGTTGAAAGACCGAGTGTTGCAGCACCTGGGTGATATTAGAAGAATGATCTGTTTGAATGCTTTGTATAAACACATTAGAGACAATGTGGGTCATTCCTTTAAGTTTATTGTTATTGGCATTGTTAGTGAGTCTGCTGGGGGGCTATCGTCAACAAAACAGAGTTATGAGAAATGTAATGGGATAGCAACACCCCAGGGTCATAGGTTACCTAGTTTAAACTATACTATACCCTTAAAACCTGCTTTGAAATCTAGACCATTGCATCATTAATTGTTTGAATATTGTGATTGGTTGTCCTATTTTTAAACAGATTGTTGTGCTTTTTGTCTGTTAGGATCTGATGAAGCAGGATCTGTGAAAGCGCTTATCCTTTTATAATTCTGTTTTGTTAAATAGTGTTTTTTATGGAGCACCTCTATTTTTATGCTGCTTGCCCTGGTTGCTGCAGTGTTTTAGTTGCTGTTTATTCTTCATTATTTTGAACACAGTTCGGTTGTTAGTCGTTGGTTTTAGTATATTTTTCTGGGGACCAAAAGACCTGCACCTTCAGGTGACCTAAGTGGCTACCCACGCTACATCTGAGCTGTCTGTAGTAATAGTCTTGTCTGCTTCTGGTACAGTAAAATTTGCTTCTGGTTTTCTTAGTAAGGTATTCCACCATATTCTCTTTTTAGGCATGGAAGGATGGGCAGTAGGAGTTCCAGGGGTTGCGAGTGCTGTTCCCAAACTTTTTTTTTTTTTTCTTCCTTAAGAAACCACTGAATTTTCCTTGTGTGCACCTTTGCAAATGGAGTTATGATGATACATGATACCAAGCACCACAGTATCCTCAGGAATTCTCTTGCAGTGATTAGTTGCTTAGGAAGCAGACAGTCGAGTAGCCTGTCAAGAAAACAATCTTGTCTTGGTAAGATAGGCTTTCTGTTGAACAGAATCTTTGAGGGCTCCCAGGAGCAGGATCCTTGTTTGAGGGAGAGTTTAGGATTTTTGAAGATTTACAGTGAGACCTACCTTCTGAAAAAAGTCTACAGTGACCTGTGAAGCACCCAGGGTGTCTGAAGAGGATATTCCCTGAATGAGACAGTCATCTAAATAGGGGCAAACATGGACTCCTAGAATTCTGCAATGTGTTATCACAGGACCTAGGCATTCTGTGAAAACTCTGGCTGCAGCAGATAGCTCAAATGGTACAGCACAGAACTGGAAGTGGGAGTCTGTTGCCACAAATCCTACGTACTTTGCGACTGTCTGCAATGCAGACATGGAGAAAAGTATTCCTTATGTCTATGGTGACCATGGAGACATCCTGGAAGATCACAGGCTGTAATTTCTGCAACATGAGCATTTTGAATTTTGGGATGTTGGAGACCCATCTTAAGTTTCTCAAGTGCCCTCTTTTCTGGGGACTAGAAAAATCCTCAAGTAGAAGCCTTTTTCTTCTCGTTCTGGAGGGACAGACTGAATGCATCAGTGGTTAAGAGCTCCCTAAGGATAGGTTTGTAAGAGGATTTCTTGCCCTTTTGGTGGATTTGGAATACCCGAAGAAAGGTGGAATTTCTCTGAATTTAATACAATACCCTTTCTCTATGCTGAGGACCCCTATGGTTTAGGTACTGCACCTTGGGGTTGGACACAGGTAAAAAATTTTTCATAGTTTTAATTTGCTGTCCTTTTTTTTTTCCAATTTCTCAAAAAATTGTTCAACTGGATAACATCCATGTCCAGTGGGATATCTACTAGTTCAGCCTTTACATTGCTGGTTCCAGAGTTATGCTTGGCTGCAGATGACAGAACCTGTGGCAGTTGCTCTGCAAGAACCATAAAAGGCTACACAGCCACATTTTAAGGAATGTCTAGAGACCCGTTTGTCTTTAAGAGATTCAAGGTACTTTAGCATAAGAATTGACAATTCAGGGTGGAAAAGGCATACGCTTTCTATCCAAATTTGTCTAGTAATCTGCCTTCCCTGTCATTAGAGGCAGGAGGGGATCTCATGTTGGTCATTTAGTACACGTCTGTGGATTCAGTGGAGACAACACAAGATCAACCTTCAGATTTTTATAGAGATGCTTTTGAGATTCGAGCACTCTGTAAAGCCTGCCTGCTTTTCTTAGACCAAGTGGTAGAGAATCAGGATACAGAGCTATGACATCATCCAATACAACATGTACTGGAGGGGTGGGCACTGGTCTGGGTGAAAGTAAACTTAGCAGTTCTCTATAGTGGGTCTGGGTCTGAGAGAACACCTTCATTTCCCAAATGAAAGCCTCTTTCATTCTATCTAGTTATACCTAAAGGAAAGGTGTGTGTGTGTGTGTGGGGGGGACAGAAGACTGTATGTCAACTAAGTTTGAGATGGCAAGTGTCCAGAGTAATACAATTCTTCCAACACCTCAGAGCTAGAAGAATATTCCTTTTCCTGAAAAGCTGCTTCCATGCTCCTTTTAGATGGCGAGGTATTGGAGGTGAATAAGTGAGAGCTCTCTAGATTTCATGAGAGCCATAAACTCCTGCAGTATTTTAAGGAGATCTTGGGCTTAAGTCTAAGTACATGTGGTAGTAGGTAGCGGTGAAACAAATTAACTGATTCACTTTGGTCTGGCTGCCTGTTTTATTATCGGGGGTGCAGTCATCTGATCATAAATTCTGTTGTGACTTCGGTAGTTGGGGAAAACATGGAGTTTCCAGTGATAGACAGAGTGCAGACATCAGAATCTTAGGCCTGCAGAGCAACTTCAGAGCCGACCCATGTGTGAACCATGGTGGCATTCAAAGGCAAGTCAGAAGCCATGGTGGCCTCCCTAGGGGGTCGTGTGAGCAGGTTCAGCCCTACAAGTCGCCAGAAGAGGGGACTGCAAAGATGCCTCACCTAGGTTGGTTAACTTAAGAATTGTAGTTGTAGCTTTTGAGGAAATGCCAGGGTCCTTAGCCTTTTTAGTCTTTCTTTTTTTTTTTTTTTTTGAATGACGTTATCCGATGCCAGAGTCTGCAGAGCCCCTGCTGTAGCAGTGGAGTGCAATGCCAAGAAAGCCAAACAAAATGACTTATGGTGGCAAACACCTCATCCCTACATTTAAGGGTTTTCACAAGGAATTTTCACACACAGGAGAGCTGGAGACATCATGCTGAGGCCAGAAGCAGAACAAACGAAACAAGTGAAAATGTTTACATGGAATTTGCTTCCCACACTTCAAGCAATTGTTTACTTTTCTGAACATTAAATTACGAGAAAAATTTCCCCAACAGGGTACTTACCTGAGAAAGATCTCCGGAAACAATCTGACTGATGGACCGTGAGTGTACTGAACACATGTAAACAGCATCGGACTGCAGGACTAGAAAGAATGCAAGATGGCGCCGGACACCCCTCTATACCCTCATGTCCAGATGTTGGATGTCTATCTGCTAGGGATAATTCAAAGACTCTGGAAACTGGGCCATTCAAAGGCTTCTGCATGGCAGAAAAACCCAAGAATCAGTACTGCAATACTGACTATAAAGAAGATCCTGTGGATCTGCCTTGCATGGCAAAGAAATGATTCTCTTCAACCCATAGAAAGCTGCATCAACCTCAACAGGATCTGAAGACACTGCACCCATGATCGGATCCAACCCCCAGGAAAAGAATGTGAAAAGAACAGAGGGAGATTCTTGGCTCCATCTGGGTGGTTGGCACTAAGGAGGGGATTGGACCCAAAGCCTCAATGTTAGACATCTCCAAATGAAGCAAGGGAGCCATCCACCCAAGTCCTTGGCTCTGCGACTCTGGCACCGGGTATAACAAGGCCAGACTCAGATGAGTCGGATCCAACACAATGAGATGTTAAACACATACAGCAATGTTTCCAAGGTCACAGGAATCAGCTTTGGAGACAATGGAGCTGCAATGATCCCTGTCTCACTCTGAGGTTTTAGGTACTTCTGAAAAAGATGATCCAAGTCAATTTCCAAAGCACTTTTGTAGGACATGACAGATCTAACAAAGAGGGCAGCAGAAGGTCTTTAAGCTGGTCACTTTGTGTTCTTAGCAGATCAATGCATTGTTATGGGAGCATGTTCCTCAATTATCAAAACTTTACAGGAGTTAATATTAAAGCCAAAGATTCAGTGGGACATTTCCTGGACTCCAAATCCTTAGACTTGGAGGGCTTATCTCTCACTCTTTTGTTTTAGCCAGCTCTAGATTCAGAGGAAGAACATTTAATGATGAACTTGTTCCTCCTGTCAGAAAGCCCCTCAGACCAATGACAGCACAAAAGTTCCAGGAAGCACTAAAACGAGAAACCCCTACACAGACCACACAAAGTTGATGAGGATCATGGCGGGGGGAGGGGGGTCCACATTTCAGTTCTTAAAGCTGGTACCCTTTTCCATTATACCCACAAACCTCAAGTTAGAAAATCACAACTAAGAATATTAACACTGTTACATACCACTGAACACCAAGGACTAAGAAAAAAAATCAGTACAAAATACTGTTTATGAAACTATCAATACTAACCACTTCACCAAACAAACAAGCAAAGGACTGTTAAAATGAACCAGGAACAATAAGAGAACTTCTTCTGTATGTTGAAAAATCCGAGTATTTATTATACTGTTAAAACGTTAGCGTTCAGTTTAAAAATGTATATAAAATATACGCTTTCAGCAAAATAAGTATCTCGCCTTCCTCAGACAAACAGAATACTTGTTGCTGTTCTAGTTTTTATACATTGTTTAGGAAGGCAAGATACTTATTTTGCTGAAAGCGTATATTTTATATACATTTTTAAATTGAACACTAACGTTTTAACAGTATAATAAATACTTGGATTTTTCAACATACAGAAGAAGTTCTCTTACTGTTCCTGGTTCGTTTTAACAGTCCTTTGCTTGTTTGTTTGGTGAAGTGGTTCGTAGTATCTTTATGGCGAACAGGACCAGAGATGCTTCTCAGAGTATATTTACTCAAGTGGATAACTCGAATGAAGCTCGTGACAACAGTATTGGCAACCTCACTGCCCTGGTCCAGGCTTTACTAGGTCGTGTGGACTCTCTCTCACAGAAAGTGGATTCTATCAATGTTCAAAGTACTTTGGGCGAGAACATTTAGTTATGTACTTACCATAACTTCAGATGTTTGGGATCCATCTCACCTACATTCTGTACTGATGGGTTCAGAGCCGATCCTCGGCTCCGACTCGGCACACTATGCAATAGAGCGAAGTCTCTAATTGGCTGAGCTATTCTATATCCCAGGATGCACCACCACTAATTCCCCAGATCTTGTTTGTCCTCACACATGCACTGCTGATATAACATTGCCAGATGTTTCAAGATGAAACGGTCGAACTCGAACCGTTCGGTCTCTTCTGATCTCCAAGGCAGGGGGAAGGAGGGTGGGTATTAGAATGTGGCGAGATGGATCCCAAACATCTGAAGTTATGGTAAGTACATAACTAAAAGATGTTATGTGATCCTATCTCGCCTACATTCTGTACTGATGGGACAGCGTCCCTAGCACCTGATTCCTGGGTGGCTCACTGGAAAACACTCCTGAGAACTGTGGAACCGAAGGAAGCTCGCCCCCAGGATGCCACATCCAATTTGTAATGAGAAATAAAGGTGTGAGGAGAGGACCAGGTAGCCGCAGCACAAATGTCACTAATGGCAAGCTTAGCATGAAATGCTGTTGAAGTAGCCATAGCCCTTGTAGAATGAGCTTTCACAGTGGTTGTAAGCTCTCTATTAGAAATAAAATAAATATGACTGATGCAGTCTCTGATCCACTTGGCAATAGTGACCTTCATGACGGCTTTGCCCAATTTATTGTCTGAAAAGGACACAAACAACTGATCTGTTTTCCGTGTTTGATGCGTCCTATCTAAATAGAAACGCAATTGTCTGTGGACATCCAATGAATGGAAGATATATTCTGCTCTGTCTGAGTAATTGGGGAAGAAAACTGGAAGTTCCAAAGACTGCTGAAGACAGAAACTGGAACAAACTTTGGGAATAAAAGATGGATTGGGCCTAAGGGATACTCTATCCTTGTGAAAACCCAAGTACGGCGGGTTGACACATAGGGCCTGAAGTTCCGAAACTCTTCTGGCTGATGTAACTGCCACCAAAAAAGCAGTCTTCCAGGTAAGAAATTTCAAGTCAGAAGTTGCTGCCGGTTCGAAGGGGGAAGAGGTCAAGGCACCTAACACGAAATTGAGATCCCATGGTGGAGCAGGATGAGAAACTGGAGGACGTAGCAGACCAGCACCTTTCATGAAGGCTTTACACAACTTATTGCTCAAAGGTGGGTCTGTACTTGCATGAAAATTAGAAATAGCTGCTAATTGAACCTTAATGGTAGAGACTGAAGACCCTTGATTGAATAGGGAAGCTAGGAATTTCAAAACGTCCGCCACCGGGGCAGTAATGGGATCTAAACCCCGGAGTTGGGCCCAAATGGCAAATCTCTTCCATTTACTATTATACATTTTTCTTAGTCGAATCCTTGTGGGCTGAGGACAAGATATGTATAACTTCTGAGTCTAAAACCTGGTTCCAGACTATAGTCGGAAGTGGAGGAGCCAAGCTGTTAATTTCAGTGAGTGAAGGGACTGGTGAAGCTGTCCCGACTGGTGGATCAAGAGATCTGGAACCTGGTCCAGGAACCATGGGCCGTCCAGTGCGTATTTCCAAAGAAATGGCAGCCAGACTTGACGAGGCCAGTATGGGGCAACTAGAATCATCTTGCACTGCAAGTGAACCGCCTTCTGGATCACCCTGGGGAGAAGGGGAACTGGAGGAAAGGTGTACAGTAAGCCGTTGGGCCAAGTTTGGACTAGGGCGTCCTTGGGAAACCTCCCCCGACTCGGGGTAAGAGAAAAGAACCGTAGACATTTCGTGTTGAGAGGGGTTGCAAAGAGGTCGCAACAAGGAGTTCCCCATCTTCTGAAGATCTGAGATGCTACTCTGTCATTCAGAGACAACTCGTGCGGGGGGAGAATGGTTCTGCTCAGTCTGTCTGCTATCACATTGGATCTCCCCGGAATATGTGTTGCTACCAAGAAACGATTGGTTGCAACAGCCGAATTCCATACTCTCATGGTCTCTCTGCAAAGAGGGTAAGACCTGGTCCCTCCCTGCTTGTTCAGGTACCAGACTACTGACATGTTGTCGGACTGAACGGCAATCATACCCTGGGGGAGGTAGCAGTGTAGTGCTTGGAGCGACAGAAGCACTGCTCTCATTTCCAGTATGTTGATGTGTAGGGAAGTCTCGCCGGGATGCCACTTGCCTTGAACTGACCTGCCCAGGTAATGACCCCCCCACCCCGTCTGGGAGGCGTCCGTAGTCAAAGTGGCCACTGGAGGAGGAGGAACGAAAGGTCGCCCCTGATCCAGGTTGGACGATACAAGCCATCAACGGAGGTCCTGTTTGCACGTCTCCGTAATTATAATTTGGTGACTGAGAGGAAGCTCCTGATACGACCACTGGACCGATAGGAGCCACTGGAGAATCCTCATGTGTAATCTTGCTAAGGGCACCAGGAGAACGGTAGCCGACATGGAACCCAACAGTTGTAGGACCATCCTTGCTGGGGCTCGGCGTTTGAGGAGCAATGCTCGGACTTGAGATTGTAATGTTTCTATTCTCTCTGTAGGAAGATAGACCCGCATTTGCCTTGAGTCTATGTCTACCCCGATAAACCGTATAAGCTGAGATGGCAGCAACACAGACTTTGCCCAATTGAAGGTGATTCCTAGGGAGGTTCCTAGAGATATAGTGGCTGCTAGGTTCTGTAACAGTAGATGCCTGGAGGTGGCAGTTAGGAGCCAGTCGTCTAGATACGGAAACACCTGGAATCCTAGACTCCTCAGGTGAGCAGTCACCACCGCCAAACATTTGGTGAACACCCTGGGGGCTGTGGTGAGACCAAAGGGCAGTGCGCAGAACTGGAAATGACAGTCTCCCAGGCTGAAGCGCAGATGTCTCCTGGACGCCTGATTTACCAGGATGTGATAATAGGCATCCTTGAGATCTATGGAGCACATCCAAACACCTTTCTCCAGAAGCCGGAGAATGGATTGTAAGGTGACCATCCGGAACTTGGACTTCTTGACTGATCGATTCAGGTTGCTGAGATCCAAAATGGGCATCAAGTCCCCGGTCTTTTTTGGCACTAAAAAGAATTTTGAGTAAGTCCCTAATCCGGACTGGTCTACGGGGACCGGTTGGATGACTCCTTTTTGAAGCAGCTTTGAAATTTCGATGGCTGCAGTATCCCGTTGACTGGGTGGGGGGGTCCGGGATTTTTCTGGATGGGGGGGGGGGTGAAAAGGGGATGACGTAACCTCCGGTGATAATTCAGAGAAACCATTGGTCCTGAGTGATACTCTCCCAGGCCTTTAGGTGCCTCGAAAAATGACCCCCGACTGGCTCCGGAGCTGCACAGTCGGGCAATCCTTCAGGGATGCTGAGAGGTTGAAGAGCCACGAAAGGACTCGCGGTCTCCAGTGTTGCGGGGGCCTCCTGCAGCCTCTGGGATGGCGTCTTCCTGAAAAATTTCCCCCTCCTCTGCCTCTAGAGGGGGGATCGTCCTGCTGTGAGGGGTAATTCTTCTGAGATTTACGGAACCACATTTTCCCTCCTCTTTTAGCCTTGGGATAAGGCCGAAAGGGAGAGGAAAACTGTGCTCCTACAGCAGTCAAAAGTTTTACCCTCTTGTTCACAGCGGGTCAAGGTGTCCTTTACCTTGGGTCCGAACAAAGAGGACCCATCAAAGGGAGCGTCGGCAAAGGAAGATTTGAGGGCCTCCGCAAAATGACACAGGCGTAGCCAGGCTTGTCTCCGTAGAGCAACACCCGTACCCGCCGCTCTACTCGCCCCCTCGGCTGCATACGAAATGAGCCTCATGGACGAGTTCGATATCGATGACAAGGTAGCCAACTGAGAGCTAACCGTCTGGGCTAACTGCTCAGGCAGGTTACCAGAGAGGGTATCTGAGAGTTCCTTGATCAGATCCCTCTGAAGTCTAGTGAAGTGCGTGAGGTAGTTCAGAGACCTTAATGTAAAGGCCGCTGAAGAGAGGGTGCGCTTCCCGTACCGGTCCATGCTCCTAGACTCCTTATTAGGGGGATGGACGGACGTCGAAGCCTCTGCCACATCTTGCTGGGTAGCAGATGCCACCACCATAGCATCTACAGCCACACCCTTGGTGAGAAATTCCTTTTCCGGGGGCGCTGACAAAAATTTGTTAGGGCGAGCAGGCACCGGTTCCACAGAATCTGGATGTTCCCACGCCCTTCGAGAGACCAAATCCAGGAGCTCATCGAAGGGCGGAGACACCCAGGAGGCGGAGGGCTGAGCCCCGAAGGCCTTGAGGAACACCGAATCGTCAGAGGAAGGGGGTTTGGTCTGCCAGCCGCCTCGTTGCTTGAGGACTTCCAGGATGTCAGCAAAGGAGACATCATCCGAGGACGACTTGGGGGACCCTTCCACATTATCAAGATCGGTGTCGGAGGTGATAAGACTAGTCAGGGGAGTCGACGTGCTTCCTCTTGCACTGTTTTTTTCTTGGGGGTTCCTCCGAAGACTCTTCAGAGGGACCTCCAGGAAGAGGGGGACCCCCAATGGGGGTGACCTCAGGCCCCACGGCTCCGCTGTCTTGAGACAGGGGAACTACAAAGGACCCAGTCTCCATGCCTAGGGAAGGTGCCGGGGAGATGGTGGAGGTAGCCAAAGAAGATTTGGCCAAAGCACTCCTCATGGCTCTAAAGGGCGGCGCAGTGGTGCAACAGTTAATGCTGTCGCCTCACAGCAAGAGGTTCTCTGGTTCGATTCTCGGCCGGGGTGCCTTCTGTGTGAAGTTTGCATGTTCTCCCTGCGTTCGCATGGGTTTCCTCCGTGTACTCCGGTTTCCTCCCACATTCTAAAGACATGCGTCTGGAGCATTTCTCCCCGGGCCTCCGCTGAAAACGGGATCTGTGGAACCTAGTCGGACTTTCCCGGTCAACAAATGTTAAATAAAATAAATAAATAAAGGCCGGACCCCCAGACTCCTGGGAAGGTCCGACCCCCAAAGCCACAACAGCAGACGGCACTCCTGCAGCCGACGCACCGAGAGAGGGGCTCGGAACCGAAAACATCGGTCCCGAAGCGCCACCCTCGGAGCCGACCGAAGAGGTCAGTGTACCGAACTCCGACCCAAAGGCCGGAGTAGGAGTAAGGGTCGGAGCCGACCCGGACACCTCCATCAGCTCCACCAGCACCGACTCCAACGGTGCCGAGGCTGTTGGAGGAGGAACCATGGCTAAAGGGTGGACCATCGGCTCCGAAGCCGACTGGGCTGGAGCCGAAACTAACTTTTTGAAGACTGGAGACTGAAACAGCCTTTGGAGCACCCTGTCTATGTCCGAATCTGACATCTTGGAGGATCGAGAGGAGATCGAATGGGTCCGACTAGACTTCTCCACCGGTTCCGAAGGACTAGGGGACCGGCTCCGAATTGTCTCGATCAAAATCGGCGCCGAAGGAGACTCCATTGTAATTTCCCTCGGTGCCGAAGAGGACTTCGGCGGAGAAGGGGAAGAGTCTGAGCGGACAACCCTCATCGGCTCCGAAATCAGCGGAGCCGATGAAGGTGATCCGCCTCTCGAAGCTCCAGCCATCGGCTCCGAAGCCAGAGGAGTCGAGGCTGGAGACATCGAGGCAGACCGTTCTGCCCTCGGCTCCGAAGTCCGTGGAGCCGATGGAGAAGCCTGCCTAGATTTCTTAGAGGTCGGTTCCGACGGGCTGGTCGGAGCCGACGATTTATTTTTCTTAGAGGAAGAAGAAGAGGAAGATAAGGCCTCTTCAAAAGAAGGCTTAATCAGTCCTTTTAAGATCAATTTATTTTTCCTCTCTTGGAGGACTCGAGAGGAAAAAGCGTGACACACACTACAAGACTCCTGAAGGTGTTTGGGTCCTAAACAGTACACGCAAAGGGAGTGATCGTCTGTTATAGACATTTTGTAATTGTATCTAGTGCATTTTTTAAATCCAGAGGGTCTGTGTTCTTTTGACATAATGCCAAACAGTTAACAATAATAAGAACAAACACTTTAACAGTAAAAATTAGTTAACCAAAAGGGTATAAAAGGCTACTCACGCACGAGGGGAAGGCCCCTCTAACTTAAATGGAAACCTTTCCCTGAACAAACAATATTTTACCACAAAAAACTTCAAAAAAACTCTCTCATACACAACGATAGCTGTTAAAACAGCTTTTTGGTTAAGTTTAAGAAATTCCTGACAGGAAAAACCTAATAAAGAAAGCACTTAGCTCAGCCAAGCTCGAGACCACATCCTTGCTTTGTAAGCGGCAAACGAGATCTGGGGAATTAGTGGTGGTGCATCCTGGGATATAGAATAGATCAGCTAATTAGAGACTTCGCTCTATTGCATAGCATGCCGAGTCGGAGCTGCCTGTATCCATTGGTAACAATGCTGCAGTTTTTCAAGCTGCAGGCAGGAATAATTTTCCAATTTCTTGTGGAACTATTCCAGTAATGAACAATTTTTTTAGATAAAAACATTTCTTTTGGAGACACTAATAATTCTAGCACAACATTGACTGTATCCAATGAAGAAGAGAATAACAGCTTACCAAACAAAATCGAGGTTTTTGATGCAAAGCTATTTAAATGTAAAAAATTACAATTAGAGTTGTCATATCTTGAAGAATGCATCCGTAATAAAATCATTCCAAAAGGGTTACGCCAATGGCGCTTCCCAGCAGGCTTGACGGATGACAGCATTTTCTATCATGAATTGATAGAAGTATTCGATAAACAAGGTCAGGAATTCTTGCAAGCACTTATTCTGTTCTACACTAAAGACATTTCTAGTCTTAAAATTGATCTCGAAAAACTTGAAAACGAAATAAAGTCGGAAGCAGAATTCCTGAGGTATAAATACGAATACTGGAGAATATTTTCAAGCATTGATGCCACTATTTCGCTTCTTTTAATCAAAAAGAAGAAAATAGCCAGGGACATTAAAGACTATGCTAATAAACAGGCATATCCTAGACTTTCTAACAAAGCCCCAGGGAGACAATGCCAATTTATAATCTGGCCAAGGTACCCTCGAGCTGGACCAGACTAATTCCAACAGTAGTACCGATGTTCCTAACCAGCAAAGGCAGTCTTTAAGGAGGAGCCCTAGGCTCAATACCAACAACAACAATAATTTTCAATAAGGTTTTGTTCAACAACATGCCAACTCACAGGAATGCCAGAATTGTGTAGAACATAACATTCAAGACATGGCACCTCAAATCCATGAAAAAGTACAGTTTTGTACCTACCATAAATGTAGATGTTCGAAGATCCACATTGCTGCAGTCCTTACACTTGGGTAGTCCGCTGTCCTCGGTCGGCCCGAATATCAAAGTATTAGGCTGACGTTGGTCAAGGCGCATAAAACTGACATCAGGACGTCAGGGTACATATGCGCATGACCGACGTCATATCCTCAGTCTTTTCTTGCCCCAGATGTCAGAAGACCCTAAACAAAAAGGTCAAAACCAAAAGACAACCAAAAAACAACCAAACACCTGTGTACTAACTATATGAACAATATATACACAATTCACAATATGTACAACCCAAACCACACAACCGCCTCTAACTACAGAGGGGAAGGAGGGAGGGTAAATTGGACTGCAGCAATGTGGATCTTCGAACATCTACATTTATGGTAGGTACAAAACTGTACTATGTTCTTCATCTCACATTGCTGCAGTCCTTACATATGGGTAGAATCCCAAAGCAGAGGTAAGGGAGGATGGCAAAACTATAAAGCAGTAGGAGCTGCCAAAATGCCCTGTAAAATTGCAGTGGCAAAACCAGCCCTCGATTTAGAGTAAAGAGGAAGGTGATAATGCTTAGAGAAAGTATGCACTGAACTCCAAGTAGCAGCCTCCAAAATATCTTTAGTTGCTACTCCCCTTAGAAAGGCTGTAGAAGTGGCAGTAGCCCTAGTGGAATGAGGCCTAATCCCAGCTGGAATCTCCTTACCATAATGGGAATAACAGAAAGCAATACACAACCCAATCCACTTAGAAATAGTTTGTTTTGACACAGGCTTGCCCTGAGAACTCAAAGCAAAAGAAACAAATAACTGCTGAGACTGCCTGAACCCTTTAGTTCTGCTCAAATAATATCGCAACTGCCTGTGTATATCCAAAGTGTGCAAAATCTTTTCCCCTTTATTTTGGGGGTTTGCATAAAAGGTAGGCAAATGAATAGTTTGGTTTAAAGCCACACTAGAAACCACTTTAGGCATAAAGGAAGGATTAGTACGCAAAGATACCCTATCCTTATGGAAAATTAAGAAAGGCTCAACTGCCATAAGGGCCTGTAATTCAGAAACCCTTCTTGCAGAGGTAATGGCCAACAAAAAAGCAGTCTTCCATGATAAATATTTCAACTCAGCAGTAGCTGCAGGCTCAAAAGGTTGTAGAGTGAGTTTCTCCAACACAAAATTGAGATCCCAAGCAGGAGTAGGAGCTCTCCGTGGGGGTCTTATATTCTTTGCCCCTCTAAGGAATTGCTTAAATAAAGGATGAGAAAACAATGGTGGTCACAGTCATAGTGAGCAGAAATTGCTGCAGCATGAATCTTAATAGAAGAGAAGGACAAGCCTTTGTCCAGTAATTCAGTAAGATATTGAAGAGCCACACTTAAATTAGGCTTAGAAACATCAAATGCTTTTGCTGCACTCCAAAATAAAAATCTCTTCCATTTATCTGCGTACACTTTCCTTGTACTAGGCCTTCTGGCCTCCAAAATAACATTCAAAACTTGCTGTGGAAGCTGAGACCCTCCAGGGTTTAAAACAGAATATGCCAGGCTGTCAGGTGAAGAGAGTGAAGTTTGACATTGAGTAAATGACTGTTCTCCTGAGACAGCAGGTGTGGAATCGAAGGTAAAGGCCATGGAGGCTCCTGTACCAGACTTCTCAGTAGTGGGTACCAGTGCTGTCGAGGCCAATCTGGAGCTATTAAAATCATCTTTGGCTTGTCCTGTCTGACCTTCAGAAGTACCTTTGGGAGGAGAGGCAGAGGTGGAAAGGCATACACATGAAGATTGCTCCAATTGAATGAAAGAGCATCCACTTTCCAGGCTGTGGGATGAAAACTTTTGTGCAAAACTTTGGCAGCTGGTAGTTTAGTGGAGAAGCGAACAGATCTATGTCTGGAGTTCCCCATGACACTGTCAATTTCTGAAAAACTTGAGGATCCAATTTCCACTCGTGGGGATCCATTATTTGTCTGCTCAACACATCTGCTAAGGAGTTCTGTGCTCGGCAGAAACCTTGCCTGAAGATTTAGCTGTAAACTGAGAGCAGTCTCCCACAAAATCATTGCTTGTCTGCACAGAGGATACGAATGTGTTCCCCCTTGCTTGTTGATGTACCACATGACAGTTGTGTTGTCTGTTAGAATCAACACCTGTCCTGGAAGAAGTAAATCCTTGAAAGCTATTAATGCAAATTGGACTGCTAACATCTCCTTCAAGTTGATATGTAGATGTAGAAGTCTGGCAGGCCACGTGTCTTGTATCCACTTTCCATTTAGATGAGCTCCCCAAGCTTTGTCTGAGGCATCTGTCGTTAGAATCTGACTCGCCTCTGGCCGGGTCACAGAGAGTCCCTTGTTTAGGTGACATTCCTGAGCCCACCACAAAAATTCCTTTTGAATGCAAGGTATTATCTGAATGACAGTGTCCATATCTTGGCAGTGCTATGTCCATACATTTTTGAGATACCATTGTAGCTTCCTCATATGCAATTTGGCATTGGGAAGCACCAGAATACAAGATGCCATGAACCCCAAGGCTTGAAGGACTGTCCTTGCAGTCAGCCTGGACTGATGAGACAATTGATGGAAGTAAAGAGAAAGATTCTTTTGTTTGTCCGGGGTCAAAAAGGCCATCTGGGATGCTGTATTCAGTCTCACACCCAGAAAGCACATGTCCTGAGAGGGTACTAGACTGGACTTTATTTCGTTCACAGAATACCCCAGGCATCTTAGCACTGCTATCACATAATGTAGATGATGAAGAAGTTCATCCTTTCCTTGAGCCAGAATCAGGCAATCGTCCAAATAAGGATAGATCTGTATTCCTCTTAGCCTGAAGAAAGCTATCACTGGAGCCAGAACCTTCGTGAACACTCTGGGCGCAGTAGATAAACCAAAGGGCAATGCAGAGAACTGATAATGAGAAGTCCCAGCCGAAAGCGTAGATACTTCCTGCAACTTAGCCTGATAGGAACATGAAGGTAAGCCTCCTTGAGATCCAGAGTCACCATCCAGTGATCTTTGCCCAGCAGAGGTAAAAGCTGTTGTAACGTCAACATTTTGAACTTGGGAATGTCCAGATAAGTGTTGAGGATAGATAAATCCAAAATTGGTCTCCACGTGTTCCCCTTCTTTGGTACTAGGAACAGGCGAGAATAAAATCCTAGGCCCACTTCTGACACAGGGACGCGTTGTATGGCCCCTATTTGGAGCAGCAGAGAAATTTGTTTGTGAGCCTCTATTCTTTGCTGAGGAGGAACGTCTGGCATGCCTTTGAAAGGAGGCAAGGTATGGAAATAAAACCTGTAACCTCGGTGTATGATATCCAATACCCATCTGTCTTGGGTAATTAAACTCCAATTTTCCTTGAAAAGTGCCAACCTTCCTCCCAAAGGTGCTGCCAGACGAGAAGGCTCTGGCAGCTGAAAAGGTAGGTCATTGGGTCTGTTTACGAAAGGACTGACCCCTACCCTCACCGAAGACTGTGCAGGTGAACTCCTGTCTTAGGCCTGAAAGAGCCCTGAGCTCTGCCCCTACCACGTCTAGACCTACCCCTAGACTGGGAATCATAAGAAGGATACGTCCACCCCTTGGTAGGCCAATTTCTGCTAAACTTCGGAGGCTGAACCTGCAAAAAATCTTTAACCGTCTGCATAGACTTAGCCTTGTCTTCCATTTTCTTTAAGACTGCCTCAACAGGTGAACCAAACAACACATCAGATTGTAAAGGAGCATCTAAAATCCTCGTCTTAACATGTTCAGATAAATTCTGATCCCTCAGCCAGGCGTGCCTGCGAAGAACTGACCCAGTGGCAGCCACCCTAGACGAGGCCTGTACAGCATCAAAACCACATTGCAAAGAATGCTTACCCACTTGTTCAGAGACATGTACCAAATCTTGTAACTCTTTACACTCAATACCTTCCGCCAGAGCATCTACCTTAGACTTCAACTGAGAAAGTAGATAGTTTTGGTATTTCAACATGTGAAACTGGCAATTCAGAGCCCTCATAGCTAGGGTGGAAGAAGTATAGACTTTCTTTCCCCACCTATCCAAAGCCCTGGCCTCTTTATCTGGAGGAACCGGATTCTTAACAACAGAAGCCTTAACCCCCTTAGGCCCCTGACTGACAGTTTCTGGGTCCGCCCTAGGACTCTTAAAAAGATACTTATGAGCTTCAGGCACCCTATAATACCTATCCGGTTTAACAGGAGCAGGAGGCAAAGAATCAGGATTAAGAGAAGCCTCTGCAAACACATCCTCCACAACATCCAGAACAGGAGGTATAGCCAAAGACCTATGCTGGGTAAAAACAAAAATTCCCTAAGCCTTTTCCTGGAATCAGAGAAGTCCTGACCTTCCCACTTAAAATGCTCCCTCATGGAATGAAGAGTCTCTGAATGAAAAATCCTCAGGAGGAGAAGCAGAAGGAGTAGAATCATCCACATCAGAATCAGAATAAGGAGAATACTCCTGCAAGTCTTCAGCCGAAGACTCTGAAACATCTGAAGCCTGCTCAAAACTCCCCAACTCAGGTTCCACCCTAGGCCTCTTATCAGGAGGGGGCAAAGAACCTCTAATCAAAGTAATCAAATCTTCTGCCATTTTAAGCATATGCTTCTTGGGCACAGATCCTGAAGAACTAGGAGTGACACCAACTGAAGCTAAACCTGGCCTGCCTCTGGGAGAAGCCTTGGAAACAGAAGGAGAAGGCCGAACCACCCTAGGAAGGGAGGGGAGTACAGTAACCTGAGAAGCCCCTTCAGCCTGACCTGCCTCCTGAGAGGCCACATCCTGCAATAACAAGGTCTCCCCCTGGGACTCCAGAGAAACCGGTGGAACCACCGGCTCCACCGACACCTCTAAAGAACCGGCGTCCGGTACGGACGACTCATCTTGCCTGGGCTTAGCTGCTTTATCCTTGCGCTTCTTCGAAGAAGCGGACGTCGGAGCATCCGACGGCATATTGTAATTGCACCGCTTCCCGAAGACTAACCTGGCACAATCTAACCTTCTCTTAATAGTGCGCTTATTGAATCTAGCACAAAAGCGACACCCAACAACGTCGTGTTCAGGCCCTAAACAAGGAATACACAAAGTATGATAATCTCTATGCGGTATCTGTTTCCCACAAGAAATACAGTTATTCACTTTTTCTGACATCCGGTAAACCACTGAGGCAAGAAAAACTAAAATATTCCCAACGGGTACTTAGCCAACTTTGACTCGGTCTGAAACTCCGAATTCGAAAAATTTCAGAACGCCGAACGGCACTTGCAACGCTGCTTCTGCATCGGACCATGCGGCAAAAAAGACTGAGGATATGACGTCGGTCATGCGCATATGTACCCTGACGTCCTGATGTCAGTTTTATGCGCCTTGACCGACGTCAGCCTAATACTTTGATATTCGGGCCGACCGAGGACAGCGGACTACCCAAGTGTAAGGACTGCAGCAATGTGAGATGAAGAACATCCAACAGGATTTTTGTCAAGTGGGCAATTCCAGGGCGAGGACCAACAACCGATATCGACCCCCACAGCAGAACAACAGGCGGAACAAGAGGAGACCACGCAGGAGATAGTTTATAACTTCAATTTTGGTATAGAACCACACCTGCACAAAAGCAGTGGTGGTGACTTTACCATTTACAACTATACATCCCTCGAGATCCAACATGACATGGTAGACTTTTTATCGAAAGACTTATCTTTTGTTCCTAGTCGCAAAATGGACATTGTAAAAACTGTTATTGATTTGAAAGTTTTTGTCCGTAAGCTTAATTTGAATTTATTGATGGGTAATAATTTGCCCATTACTAATGCATTAAGAATCTCTAGTTCTTATAACCCTCCTCTCCATCCCACTTTGCACACGTTTGAAAAAATGTGCAAAGTGGATTTCTGGGCCATTAAGAACAATGTGACACATAGACATCATAAATACATCAATAATATCACCTTTTTGGAACAGGATTTCATTAACTTATTGAAAGCATGTAACATCAGGGTAATGAAACCAGATAAAGGGGGAGGTCTGGTTTTCATGGATCATTGTACCTATGTTGACTACATGTTCAAACATCTAGAAACTCCCTCTTATAGGCAGGTGACATTGAACGAGGTCAACGTAGCATACAGTAAGATTAGGGAAACTTTAAATGACTTATTCCTTGAAGGTTCCATAGATATTGATACTCAAATATCTATCCATGGCAGCACCTAGAATTCCAGCCTTTTTTGGCACTCCTAAACTGCATAAAAGGCTGCATGCCCCACCATTTAGACCTATAGTGGACGGGAGAGGATCGATCACATATGCATGCGCCAAATATTGATTCTGTTCTCAAACCACTAATTATAAGTGAGGTCCAAATATGTAAGGACTCATGGAGTTTCCTGGATAGTCTAAGTAAGCAAGTTTTTTCAAAAGATGTCCTTTTCTTGACAATTGACGTTAAAGATCTGTATACAGTCATCCCCCAAACTATAGGGGTGAATTGGGTGAGAGAATTTATGTTAAGAAAAGGAAGTAATCATAATAGCATAAACTTGACAGAGACGCTACTTGAGCTCGTTTTGGCCAATAACTTTTTTATTTTTTATGTTTGAGAACCAATTTTATGTACAAACTTCAGGTGTGGCAATGGGTTCTCCATGCGGAGGCTCATTTGCCAATGCAGTCATGGCATTTTGGGAGACGAACATGCTCTTTAAAGATGAGTGGTTTCAAAAATATGTCACTTGGTACACTAGGTACCAGTTTTGGAAGGGTCGTGGCTGAAGCACTAAATCAGTAGGATCTAATTCAAGCAGGCAACAAGGAACTTATTCCTACATTTATTAATAGAATTTCACAATACACTGATTTTTTAGAGTTTACATATAGCATAGGGGATTTAGAAGTAAATTATTTGGATATATTATTGATCAAGGAAAATAATAATAGTAGGTACAAGAGCCTAATCTACAGGAAGCCCACTTATTCGAACTCTTTTCTTCATTTCACCAGCAGTCATCCCTTTCATCAAAAGAAAGCGGTAATTAAAGGACAATTGGTTAGGGCTGCCCGTATGATCACAGATTTCCACGATTTCCATTCCGAATGTTTAACACTCATGAACATGTTCGTTCACAGAGGGTATCCACGTAGCCTAATCATTAAACTTATAAATGAAGTCACTATTAAGCGAGAGCAAGGTCACTTCATTCCCCTTTTAGGGGATCATTCTTTAGGGCATATAACTATCTCCCATGAAGATAACCTAGAAACAACTGACATGGTGGATATTGTTCTACGGACTAAATCAGAATACACTATCAGTTTCCTACACACTTTCTCTTTAGATCATCAGCTAATCAAGGAAGTGTTATTTAAAAACTGGGATTTAATCAGAACAGATCAGTTTATAGCTAGATGCTTAAATAATGGCCCAAAAATAACATACAGGAGAGGAAATAATTTGAAAAGCATTTTACAAAACAAGAAAAAGAAGCAGCATTCTAACAGACCATATGGCATGTTTAAATGCGGTACATGTGCCCAGTGCAGACATGTCAAGGTCTGTAGCCACATTAATCTCAATAATATTGTTTATAAGATCAACAACAATTACAATTTTCAAACGAAAGGCATTACTTATGCTGCTATGTGTAATTTCTGTAAAGCCTTCTACATAGGCAAAACTGAGCGTAGATTCAAATCTAGACTCTACGAGCATCAGTATGCCATTAGTAGGAAGGATAGCACTAATGCCTTAGCTAGGCATATTATGAAGCATGGTGATCACTCCTTCAGTTACACAGCATTAGAACATAGAGAACCTGATATCAGAGGTGGAGCTTGGCAAATTCTCCTTGAGACTGATGAGCTTTCATGGCAAATTAAAACGAGGGCACACATCTTCCCTGGTATAAATGATGTAATATCAATTAAGTGTATTTTGAAGTGGCTGGCTCTTAATAGGTAACCACCTATTTAGTTCATGGTAAGGAAGGGTATATGCATTACATTCAACACTTCTTCTCATTTTCATTTTTATCATTTATTCATTATTTATTTATTATTTATTTTTTATTATTATTTATTATTCATCATTTACATCTTATTTTTCATTGTAATTTTAGGTAATATTTAGTATTTGCACTTTATCAAAGATCATTGTTAAACAATATCATAAGCATAGGAAACTGTGTTTTTGCGCTTAAAACTTGTGTCAAGTTGAGGAAGAATGGTAAAAGCATTTTCCTGTTTAAGGTTGTCATGGTGAAAATTTAATTAGGAAATGCACTACATGCGGATAGGTTACAAATCTTTAAACAATGTATAAAAACTAGAACAGCAACAAGTATTCTGTTTGTCTGAGGAAGGCGAGATACTTATTTTGCTGAAAGCGTATATTTTATATACATTTTTAAATTGAACGCTAACGTTTTAACAGTATAATAAATACTTAAACTATCAATACTGACAACTGAGCAAGACTCTGAAAAAGTCAAATACAATCTGTCTATTAACATCTAATAAGAACTAATAACGAAGACAGACTCAGGAAGAGTCGGATACAAAATACTATCTACCAAACACTATCAAGCACTAAATTAATAAAGAACTAGGATTAGACAATGCTAAGCTATACATTTAAGAGCTAGAACACCAACTAATGGACACAGAAGCAAACAGGTGCCAAGGACAGGAACAAAAGGGTTGAACAGCAAACTTAAAATACATAGAGAAAAACTCCAATACTATCTAACCCTATACCAAAAGGTGCAGACATAACAAAAACAAGCCAAAAGGGCTGCAAATTAACTATCTGTTCTAGAAATGAACTAATATGAGGTGGAGCACTTACCTGCCAAGACTAGGTTGAGACTGTAAAACATGGCAAACGAGATCAGAGTTAGAGAGGAGGAGACATTATGGGAAAGTTTTGGAAGGGTCGTGGCTGAAGCACTAAATCAGTAGGATCTAATTCAAGCAGGCGCTCGGGACCCATACATCAGATCGGTCACAATGAAGGAGTAGAACATATAATTTATAGGTAACAATATAATGCATGCTCAGAGAGATCACTATTGCAGTACTCCTTATTTCTAAGACTTGGCGTTAGGTGTCCCTATATATCTGGCTCAACTTAAAGGAACCTTCTCTATCTCTGTCTGTGGGGTATGCCTAGCCTCTGGTATGTCCAAGTGTGCCAGTGTTAAGGACACATGCCTATCCATTTTTAAATCTTTCTTGCCTAGAAGTGATGTAAAGGGTCCTAAAAGATAACTACTAGGCCAAGGCAAGAGAGAACAGTACAACCTGGGAGAGGGGGGGGGGGCAGCAAGTCCCATTCCATTCCCCAGGGAATGAAGATGGAAATGAGAAGACAAGGCAAGGGGGGTACAGGTGCACTCCCATCTGTTGTCCAGATCCAAGCAGAAAAAGGCCTTAGAAACTCAAAGGTATGGGAAGGCCAATCACAGCAGATGTGATATGGTTACCCCACACAACTACGGCAGGTTATAATGGTACTCTGGAAAAGGGATGTTGAGTGGGAGGTACGTTTGAACAGATTGCTGTTGTAGTACTACTAACTTCTCTACATGACCATATCATGTTCATTTAGCTCAGTCCTGCAGGTGCCCTTACGTCTGGGGTGACTACTACTACGCTGTGGCGTACAAGAGTCTGTGCGACAGGATGGGCTTGGGTTCAACATGCCCTGTAAGACTGCCTTAGCAAAACCTACCCTTGCCATGGAATGCACCTTCAACCAGTAGTGTTGGGTGGAGGTATGAGCCAACATCCAGGGGTGCCCTCTATAACATTGATCAACTACTTTTACGAATGCGACAGTAGTTGCAATTCCCCTGGTATTATGAAACTCAAATGGAACTAGCATGGATTTTCCTAGGAATGAGTAGCAGAAACCAATGCACAGAGAAAGCCATTAAAAAAAAAGCATGCTTGGACACTCGTTTCCCCCTTCTCTTCAGCAAAGGGAGTTGGCATGTTTTACTGACTTCCCTGGTTCAGTGCAGGTTGTATTTCAAGTTACCTGTGAACATCAAAGGCATGAAGAATTCTTTCTCCACAGTTCGAGGGTTTAATAAGAATGCTGGAAGTTGAATGTAAAACCCTGGTGGGCATGGGGAATTCTATCCACTACCAAGTGTATTCTCTCTGAATTATTCTTAGAACGCATTTACCTGAGAGGATGCAAGGCTGAGAGAGATGGAGCCGGGGGAAAAAGGAAGAGAAGGGTGGGGGGGGGGGCGCTCTGTGACTCAGCACAGTCATTCCTTTAAAGAAGGTTGTTCCTTTTTTGTAAAGGATTCCTTTTGTTTGGTTTCAAGGAATTATCCCCCTGCCATTGCCATCTGGAGATCCCTATCTCTAACATCCCACTGTTTGAGAATCACTTAACGGGGGGCCCAAACAACAATTAGGAACTTAAAGGTACATTCAGAATTTTGGCTGTGCAGTGGTAGCGTTGTCGCCTCACAGCAAGAGGTTCTCCCATTCGATTCCCGGCTGGAGCACTTTCTGTGTGGAGTCTGCATGTCCTCCCTGCGGTCGAGTGGAGTTCGAAAGACATGCGTAAAATTTCCACAAATAGCCTTGATAATGTCACATTCTGAAGGCTAGATTAGCAGCAACAGTGATCTTTTTGCCCTGAAGATCTAGATATTTTCCTTCTTTATTGGGGATATTGGATTAGATGAAGCCAAGGACTTCTGAAGCAAGCAGCTGAAAAAGACAGCATTTGGGCCAGCAGTCAAATGAGGCAAGAGACCGATCATATCCAAGGAGAGACTATATATTCTCTGAGCATGTTTTATGGACTCCTGAAATGCATACTAGTGTCCTGTAGGCAGCTTTAGAAACAAATTCCAATTCCGACTGGGGGGGGGGGGGGTATGGGGGGGTAGCCACAGCATTGGGTGTAGTCTTCTATAAGGTCATCATCACGTGTTTGCTTAGGTTCATCTTCCAAAGAATCAGAGCAACTTGACTCAGTGTCAGCTAGGAAATCCTTATTCTCTTTGGATTCCACATCATTCTGTGAGGCAACAGAAAGGTCACTAGCCAAAGCAGTACTAACGTCATGTACGGGAACACAACCACCAGAATTAGCCGTCTACAGAACACTCTTTGCTAAGGAAGCCACATCAGCCTTATTAACAGCTATAATCTCATCAGCTGTATGACGAAGCTTCTTTCTTTTTCTTGCTAACTTACCTACTAGATAAAATATCTGGGGACAAAAGTATTATATCTGGCAAGGGGTCTCGTATCCCGGACTATTCCTGCACTTAAAGGGTTTAGTTCTCCCATAACTACACCAAACCCAGGATAATGTGTCTAAACACCATTCCACAGTACCCGGTAAAGCTACAACAGAAGGACAGGACAAAAGGTAACTGGTCTGTGGGCTGAAAAGTAACCCCACAAATTGCTTTTTTTTAGATGTAACTGGATTTGATGGGAAGTAAGACTTAGGATCCATCAAGTCAGGGGGAAGAACACCAGCCACAGACATTACTGGATAACTATGCCCCCACAACTAAACTCTGCCAAACTGTCCCTACTATCACAAAAAACGTCTGCAATCTGCTCAGAGTTCTTTTACAGCTGACAAAATTTCCAGTACACAAAGTCCAAACACCAAAGCAACCTATGTGCCAAGTTGGTGTTAAAGATTAGCTCCACACACTATGTTAAAGTACCATAAAATAATGTTTAACAGCAACCTAGGCCATATTTTCCTGTCAGAGATTAAAATCTCCACAGTACATTCAAATAGCTTCATATGAGGTATAATAACAATCCAATGTTATAAACACAGAGCATGGTCACCCTTACAGCAAATAATGTTGAAATGCTTACAAAATTCAAGTTACGCGATATTTTCCTGTCAAAAGATTAAAATAAAGTACAGTAACAAAAGTAAAGATGGGTGCAACTGATTTGTGGTTCTGACTGCACAAGACAGCCCTTGGTGTCCAACGGCATACTTACACATAACACTTCTGAGAAATACTGAAAGTTTCATCAGAAACGGTAAAAACAAGCATTTGTCCACAGACAAGAAAAATAAACATTTATACAAGCAAAAATTCCCACAAGAATTACTGTAAACACAGACAAAAAATATTTTTTAACAAACAAAAACAGAAACAGAATGATAAATCTAATAAAACGAGAGAAAGTAGGTTCCAAGTGGGACTTCTAGGAGTAGTGAGCTGAAAAAAAATCAGCACTGGATCTTGTAGGGAGTCAGATGGCCACCTTCTATAGATGGTAGAAGAAGACCGAATGCTCACTTCCTGTGACAGCTGAAGGCTTCCCTCCCAGGACATGCTTGACCAATCAGCTGTCACAGAAAGAGAGGGAGGGGGTCAGAGGTTTGGAAAGCTGGCCAGTACTGGGTTACGTTGGCAGATAACCCAAATAACATTCAGCAAACGGACTGATGTACACCAAACAGCATACAGAAAAAAATACTTAACTGTGTAAGGCAATCTGGATATATGCCTCTTTTGTTCATATGTATTACTTCACATTAATCCAAGTTACAGCTTAGTTGTTACTTGTACGCTGTCACATGTTTGGTGACCAAGTGTAAAAAAAAAATCATCTAAGACATTTTACACCTCTTGGTCTGTACATGCTTCACCAATTACTGATTGTTCACATCATAACACCCATTTCCTGTTTTCCACACTGCATCAAGTCTATACTAAAACTTATTTTTCCATCTCATATGTATGTGATAGTGATTCAGGTAATGGATAAAAAAGGTTCTACACTTATCTATATACCCAGTTAACAAACACGTCAATAAATAAAAATCACTATCAATTACAACAAAAGTGGACTACTACTAGGCAAGAAGCCTGAAGGAATTTAATACTCCAGAAAAATGGAGAAGACAACACCCTCTTCTCAAACATGGCAACTGCTCTTGTTAATTAGTGTAATGGCAACAGTGCTACTGCAGCTATATTTCTGTATTACAAAGTTAGGTTCAAAGCCTTAGCAGCAGGACTTGTTTTGAGAGAGTTAAATAGGTTCAGTAAGTAAGCAAGTGCTTTACACAGAATGCCAGTCTGCTTAGGGGCATGGCCTTTAAGTATTATGATGTTTGCTAGAAGCACTAGTAACATTATTAAATGACTGCAAAAAGGGTAGGACTGTCCCTGGCTTCTTGTCCCCACTATACAATACCACTACAAAGAGGAAGAAATGCCCTCAAAAACCCATCCATAAAATTTTTTTCATATTTCTTTAACAAATGTCAATATTTATGAGGGAACTCTCGAGGAAAGAAAAAGACTGTTACCAGTCAGCAGTATAGTGTTTCAGGAATTTGATCTGCCCAAGTCCTTCTGAGTAACAGTTAGCAGAGAATCTTTTTCTTTTTTAGATGACGTGATGACCGAAAACTTGCAACTGACCCGTGATGCGATGTCAGAGGATCTTTACGTCTATTAAGCATGCTGGATAGAACCAGAGGCTTAAGACTGATGTCAACTAATTCCCAAAAACATCTTGAAAATTCTTATCCCAAATGATCAGTAACATATAAGCACATGGACTCAGGGTTGACTCGTGTACTGTCCTGTACATCATTGAAGGTCCAAATGCCAGTGATACAGTCCATCAATTAAAAAATAGCTGCAGTTGTCTCCTGTTCTTGTGCCTCATGTGATCTTCAGCTTTTCTCCCTTAGATCAATGTTTCTGATGGTTCTATCTCTAGTTCCTAAAAAGGATGCATCCCCACAGCACGCACCTACACAAAAGTTTACTTCCATAAAAGCCTATCATATTAGGGTTCCCTCTATTTATTTTTCTACCACACCCAAACTACCAATTCAGACTTCTTTTGCTATTCAACTCCTACAATACTTTTTTCAAACAAATATATTTACTCATCACACTGATTTGCAAAATGTCGTATACAATAACAAACAATATCAAACACTTCCATTATTGTATATATGCATCATACATACAGTTGTCATCATGACTCTACTGCACATTAGAATGTATGGCTTTACTCTTCACCCCTACAACTTTAATAATTTGAGCATTGCTTTGTACATACTGCTCCAAAAGCACCATTAATTATGAGAAAATCCAACCTTGTTCTCTTGTATTTCCTGTACAAATACTGCTCCAAAAGCACCATTAATTATGAGAAAATCCAACCTTGTTCTCTTGTATTTCCTGTACAAAATTCAGTACTTCATTTACAACAGGACTAATCCTCAATCTCCAAATTCATGTAACCGCTTCTATGGCAGCTAGTAAGGCATAATTTTATTTAATAATGCTAAGTCTCATTCATCCTCAACCAAGACACCAAACAAACTTAAACAAGACAACACGCCCCCGGAATTTTGTCAAGACTTTTTCTACAGGGATTCCTTAAACTCTTAACTCTCCACATTCCATAAATATGTTCCAAAATTCCTCTCTGGTTCCCTTCACAGCATCAACATCTCCACTTGAATCCTGTGAAGTCTACTTGGGAGTATAAAAGTGCCTCCACACATCCTGGATCGTTTAGACTTCACTGCATATCTAGAGGACTTGCAGACTTCCTCCACCCAGCCACTGGGGATGCACAAGCCAGTGCATTTCTTTGTGCCGGTCCCAAGCCCGGATAAATGGGGAGGGTTGCGTCAGGAAGGGCATCTGGCGTAAAACTTGGCCAAATCATTCATGTGGACACCAGTAAATATTTACATACCGGATCGGTTGAGGCCTGGGTTAACAACGAACGCCACCAGTACTGTTAGCCAACACGGTGCTGGCGGAAATTGGGCTACTGTTGGCCGAAGGAGGAGAGGAAGGGGAAGGCATGGTCAAAGGCAGGAAGAGAGGAGAAAGGCTAGGACTGTGGTAGTGAGGGTCAGAACTTTGAATGTTGGCAGTATGACTGGTATAGGGAGAGAGCTAGCCGATATGATGGACAGAAGGAAGGTTGGTATATTGTGTGTGCAAGAGACCAGATGGAAGGGGAATAAGGCTAGGTGTATCGGAGGTGGGTTCAAATTGTTTTATCATGGTGTGGATGGGAGGAGAAATGGCCTAGGAGTTATCCTGAAGGAACAGTATGCTAAGAGTGTTTTGGAGGTGAAAAGAGCGTCAGATAGAGTGATGTTTATGAAGCTGGAAATTGATGGTGTAATAATGAATGTTGTTAGTGCATATGCTCCACAAGTTGAGTGTGCGATGGACAAGAAAGAAAAATTTTGGAGTGAGTTGGATGAAGTGGTGATGACTGTACCCAATGGTGAGAGAGTGGTGATTGGAGCAGATTTCAATGGGCATGTTGGTGAAGGGAACAGAGGGGATGAGGAAGTGATAGGAAGGTATGGTGTTAAAGGAATGCAGAAGGTCAGATGGGAGTGGATTTTGCGAAAAGGATGGACATGGCTGTGGTGAATATGTATTTTAACAAGAGGGGGGAGCATAGGGTGACATACAAGAGTGGAGGAAGATGCACACACATGGATTATATCTTATGTAGGAGGGCCAGTTTGAAGGAGATTGGAGACTATAAAGTGGTGACCGGGGAAAGTGTAGTTAGGCAGCATAGGATGGTGGTTTGTAAGTTGATGTTGGTGATCAAGAGGAGGAAGAGTGTGATGGCAGCACCAATGATCAAATGGTAGAAATTGAAAAAGGGTAATTGTGAGGTGGAGTTCAGGGAAGAGTTAAGACAGGCACTGGGTGGCAGTGAAGAGTTACCAAACAGCTGGTTAACTACAGCAGAGCTAGGAAGGGAGACGGCTAGAAAGGTGCTTGGTATGACATCTGGACAGGAGGACGACGACAAGGAGACATGGTGGTGGAATGAAGAAGTACAGGAGAGTATACAGAGAAAGAGGTTGGCAAAGAAGAAGTGGGATTGTCAGAGAGATGAAGAAAGACAGGAGTATAAGGAGATGAGGTGCATGGCAAAGAGAGAGGTGGCGAAGGCTAAGGATAAGGCATATGAAGAGTTGTATGAAAGGTTGGAAACTAAGGAGGGAGAAAAAGGACCTGTACCGAATGGCTAGAGAGAGGGACCGAGCTAGGAAAGATGTGCAGCAGGTAAAGGTGATAAAGGATAATGAGGGAAACATACTTACAAGCAGGAGAGTGTGTTGAGCAGATGAAAAGAGTACTTTGAGGGGTTGATGAATGAAGAGAATGAGAGGGAGAGAAGGTTGGATGATGTGGGGATAGTGAATCATGAAGTCCAATGGAGTCGTAAGGAGGCAGTAAGGATAGCTATGAAGAGGATGAAGAATGGAAAGGCTGTTGGTCCAGATGACATACCTGTGGAAGCATGGAGGTGTTTAGGTGAAATGGAAGTGGAGTTTTTAACCAGATTGTTGAATGAAATTTTGGAAAGTGAAAGGATGCCTGAGGAATGGAGAAAAAGTGTTTTGGTACCGATAGAATAAGGGTGATCTGCAGAGCTGTAGTAACTACAGAGGGATTAAACTGATCAGTCACAGCATGAAGTTATGGGAAAGAGTAGTGGAAGCAAGGTTAAGAAGGGACGTGATGATTAGTGATCCAGCAGTATGGTTTCATGCCGGGAAAGAGCACTACAGATGCAATGTTTGCTCTGAGATTGTTGATGGAGAAGTACAGAGAAGGTCAGAAGGAGTTGCATTGTGCTTTTGTAGACTTAGAGAAGGCATATGACAGGGTGTCTAGAGAGGAGTTGTTTTATTGTATGAGGAAGTCGGGAGTGTCAGAGAAGTATGTAAGACTGGTACAGGATATGTACGAGGGTAGTGCGACAGCGGTGAGGTCTGCAGTAGGAGTGACGGATGCGTTTAAGGTGGAGGTGGGATTACATCAAGGATCAGCTCTGAGCCCTTTCTTATTTGCAATGGTGATGGACAGGTTGACAGATGAGATCAGACAGGAATCCCCGTGGACTATGATGTTTGCAGATGACATTGTGATCTGTAGTGAGAGTAGGGAACAGGTGGAGAAGACCCTGGAGAGATGGAGATATGCTCTAGAGAGGAGAGGAATAAAGGTCAGCAGGACTAAGACATAATATACATGTGTGTGAATGAGAGGGAGGATAGAGGAATGTGAGGATGGCAGTGAGTAGAGGTGGCGAAGGTGAATGAGTTTAAATACTTGGGATCAATAGTTTAGAGTAATGGTGAGTGTGGAAGAGAGGTGAAGAAGAGTACAGGCAAGGATGGAGTGGGTGGAGAAGAGTGTCAGGAGTGATTTGTGACTGATGAGTACCAGTAAGAGTGAAAGGGAAGGTCTACAAGAGGGTAGTGAGACCAGCTATGTTATATGGGTTGGAGACAGTGGCATTGAGAAAAAGGCAGGAGTTAGAGCTGGATGTGGCAGAGTTAAAGATGTTAAGATTTGCACTGGGTGTGATGAGGGTGGGCAGGATTAGGAATAAGTATATTAGAGGGTCAGCCCAGGCTGGAAGGTTTGGAGACAAAGCCAGAGTGACAAGATTACATTGGTTTGGACATGTGCTGAGGAGGGATGCCGAGTATATTGGGAAAAATATGCTAAGGATGAAGCTACCAGGTAACAGGAAAAAAGGAAGGCCTAAGATAAGGTTTATGGATTTGGTGAGAGAGGACATGCAGGTGGTTGGTGTGACAGAGCAAGATGCAGAGGACAGGAAGAAATGGAAACAGATGATCTGCTGTGGTGACCCCTAACGGGAACAGCTGAAAGATGATGATGTTTTGATTAGTACAGCATTCTAATCTTCCCTCCCAGCTTTTTAAAATCTCCTTTGATTTTTAACAGTTATGCAATATTTTAGAAGCCTTACTAATTATCCCTTTTTAACGGCATCTTCTGTTCTTGGTTCCACTAAAAAGCGTATCAGACCTTCTTTTATTAAATATTCCCTTTCCTCTCTCTCTCTCCTATATTCCACCAACAGTCCTCAAATAAGAATGATATCTCAGCTGCAGGTCAGACAACTGTTTGGTTTCTTTCAAGTCTATGACTTTTCACTTCCGACTTATCTGCTTCCAGCACAATGGTTCCTTTGTTAATTTCCTTCAGTTACTTCCTGCCATCTCTGGCCTATTTTCAATATCCTTGTTTGTATGCATTCTTTCTGGCACAGTATTTTCACCTCTCTCTCACTGGTGTGGGTCTTTACAGTGCTGTATGCCTTCATAAATACTACTATTACTTTACAAATTATTTCCATTCTGCTTAAGGACTCGTCTCCAAAAAACACTCCGCCATCCTTCATACTTCCACCTTCTGCCATTCACTTTTCCATTTGGATCTGGATCTCCCTGATGAGCTACATTTAAGACCATCAACTGCACAGCAAAATATCCCTTCAAGTCAAGTAGACCTAAATCCTGGCTATTCAACAGGAAGAATCAGCTTATCCCAACTCAACTCTTGCCCTCTTCTCTTTTCAACTAAATTCCTTCTACTCTGTATTAATTCACATAATTTGGATTCAGGCTGATAAAAGTCTGCCTGGTGTAGTACGTGAATATATGAAACAAACATTTTCACTTCCTGTATCTTGCTGTCCATGTCCAATAACTTTCAATGTCTTTTTTTTTTTTTTAACCTTACTCTTCCCTGTATCTAACTGCCACAGAAAAAGCCTTTTTAATCTATTTCATCTTTTTATATCACATGGGCAGTGTTAAACTAGTTCATGTGCAAAGCACACAGCTTACTACTGCAGGCTGTGTTTTACCTTCATTTAGCTTGCATCCAGAAAATACTTCAAATATCCCCAACATTCTAATGTCATATTCAAGACTTAACTACATCACCTACATGTACACCTACTGTTTTTTGACCACATCAATTACTTCCTTGAATTTGTGAATCCCTTAACTTTGTAGCAAAAGACTAATCACAGACGGCAAACACGAAAGGGTACATGGGTATCCCTTCCTGGTCTGTTTGTTTAAACTCAAGTTGTCAAAAAGGACTCCTGTCTCCTTTATTTTTGCCTCGGAGCCATTATATATTCTCCTTATTAATGCTATTACACTATTTGGGAACACAAACGATAACACCTGTTCATAAATTCCCAATGAACTATCAAACACTTTCTCTGCATTCAAACCCAAACTAAGCAATGAAACTTTTTTTTTTTTTTTAATATTCTGATTCCTTATGAATAATCATATAATTATATTAACGAACCCTTGTCTGCTCCATCTGGCTTCAACCTGTGGGTTATCGGCCTGACCTGGATCAGACACCGGTCAATTCCTTCAGATCTTGAACTCGTCAGGCTCCGACTCCCCTACCCATAATCCCCAGCACCTCAAAGTAATCCTTGGATCTAGTTTGCAGCCATTCCCATCAGCAGCTTGATCCTGCTCGGTTTCAGCATATCCTTCTGTAGGTCTTGTTACAGTGATTTCTTGCATTGTGATTTGTTCCTCCATTACCCTTTACTTAGTGTTAGTATAGTGTCATTTACTGATAGGTAGTTGGAGTTAGCATTACCCTTTACTTAGTGTTAGTATAGTGTCATTTACTGATAGGTAGCTGGAGTTAGCATTACCCTTTACTTAGTGTTAGTACAGTGTCGTTTACTGATAGGTAGCTGGAGTTAGCATTACCCTTTACTTAGTGTTAGTATAGTGTCATTTACTGATAGGTAGTTGGAGTTAGCATTACCCTTTACTTAGTGTTAGTATAGTGTCATTTACTGATAGGTAGTTGGAGTTAGCATTATCCTTTACTTAGTGTTAGTACAGTGTCATTTACTGATAGGTAGTTGGAGTTAGCATTACCCTTTACTTAGTGTTAGTATAGTGTCATTTACTGATAGGTAGCTGGAGTTAGCATTACCCTTTACTTAGTGTTAGTATAGTGTCATTTACTGATAGGTAGTTGGAGTTAGCATTACCCTTTACTTAGTGTTAGTATAGTGTCATTTACTGATAGGTAGTTGGAGTTAGCATTACCCTTTACTTAGTGTTAGTATAGTGTCATTTACTGATAGGTAGTTGGAGTTAGCATTACCCTTTACTTAGTGTTAGTATAGTGTCATTTACTGATAGGTAGTTGGAGTTAGCATTACCCTTTACTTAGTGTTAGTATAGTGTCGTTTACTGATAGGTAGCTGGAGTTAGCATTACCCTTTACTTAGTGTTAGTACAGTGTCATTTACTGATAGGTAGTTGGAGTTAGCATTACCCTTTACTTAGTGTTAGTACAGTGTCATTTACTGATAGGTAGTTGGAGTTAGCATTACCCTTTACTTAGTGTTAGTACAGTGTCATTTACTGATAGGTAGCTGGAGTTAGCATTACCCTTTACTTAGTGTTAGTATAGTGTCATTTACTGATAGGTAGCTGGAGTTAGCATTACCCTTTACTTAGTGTTAGTACAGTGTCATTTACTGATAGGTAGCTGGAGTTAGCATTACCCTTTACTTAGTGTTAGTACAGTGTCATTTACTGATAGGTAGTTGGAGTTAGCATTACCCTTTACTTAGTGTTAGTACAGTGTCATTTACTGATAGGTAGTTGGAGTTAGCATTACCCTTTACTTAGTGTTAGTACAGTGTCATTTACTGATAGGTAGTTGGAGTTAGCATTACCCTTTACTTAGTGTTAGTATAGTGTCATTTACTGATAGGTAGTTGGAGTTAGCATTACCCTTTACTTAGTGTTAGTATAGTGTCATTTACTGACAGGTAGCTGGAGCTAGCATTACCCTTTACTTAGTGTTAGTATAGTGTCATTTACTGATAGGTAGCTGGAGTTAGCATTACCCTTTACTTAGTGTTAGTATACTGTCATTTACTGATAGGTAGTTGAAGTTAGCATTACCCTTTACTTAGTGTTAGTATAGTGTCATTTACTGATAGGTAGTTGGAGTTAGCATTACCCTTTACTTAGTGTTAGTATAGTGTCATTTACTGATAGGTAGTTGGAGTTAGCATTACCCTTTACTTAGTGTTAGTATAGTGTCGTTTACTGATAGGTAGTTGGAATTAGCATTACCCTTTACTTAGTGTTAGTATAGTGTCATTTACTGATAGGTAGTTGGAGTTAGGTCCATTCTTCTCTGGAAAGGCTCCTCACCATTTTGGTCTTGTTTGAATGTCACTTCATTTTGCTTGGTGTACGTCTGTCTTAGCCTATTAGTAGCTGGTATAGTATAATAGCTGTAGAATACTGGTACATATAATCGCTTTTTTGGATATTTTCCTTGGCATTTTCTTACTGATAGTGTGTTGTCTATTACGGAGAAAGGTTTTAAGAAATGTACTGCCTATGGGCATAAACTTCCATTGCAGGACGTGTACAACAGATGTGTGTATAGTGTTGCACCTGAACTCTCTGTTCCATTTTTAAGGGTTTGGGTCCAGGGCTATTAGCTATCACTGGGCCAAGTTGGTCCTCAAGGGCCCGCTTCCTACCAGCCCTTTCTCTGATTCATCTTGTCCCTCGGCCCTGAAAGTTGCGACCAATAAACACAGATCACAGGACTCCAAATAATCCAAGGAGGAATGGAAAAGGACCTGCTCTGCTTCTGTCCCAGGTCCTTCTTCCTTCGGCAGCCCAGACCCAAAGATCCCACAATTTCTGGGTGCCCCAGCACCAACATCAATTGCCCTCAGTGCCAAACACTAGTAAGGCTGTCACTGGCTCCAAGCCTTCCCAGACCCTTCCTGTTCAAAGGGTTTAACCATTGACCCCGCCAGAGCTGTCGCCTTGGTAGGTGGGTTCACCCTTACTGAAACAACCCTCCAAGCCCCTGTCGGTGGTTCATCTGTCTAATCATCAAGGTCTGTGGGCAATATTAAAGCTTCTGACTTGGAGCAGCTAATGAGGTCCTCTTTGCAGACACAGATGCCTTATCCCTTCAGGTCTGGGTCTTGGACCTTTGGCTCCATCTATCTGGCTTCCTCTCTTGACCCCCTTAGATCTGAGGTCTTTGGACCCGGTTGCTTTCCCACCTTTGGGGTCAGATCCAATGGCTTGGTCATCTTCAGCTCTAACTCACTCCTTGGTCTCAATGACTCAGACTACTCTGAGGCTGTCTGGACCTCGAAGCCATGGCAGTGAGGCTGGGGTTTCTGGGTCAAGATCGATGGCCCCTGCTTTGGGTTAGTCAATCCCACTCAGAGCTTTGGCCAATGACAGCTTGGGTTCCTCTCTCAACAGTGGGCCTACAGTTAACTCCCTCTGGCTTGGGTTTCTTTCTGGTGCCTTCTGGTATTTGGACCCTAGAAGGTCAGCATCCACTTATGCATTCAATGTTGTGGAAAGGATGCTCTCTTCTAAGGAGATGGGTGGATTTCTCCGGTTGGTGTCTCATCCCCTCTCTCATCTGGGTCTGTGACCAGTCATCAGACTGCTCCTGAATAACCTGCTTCATTTGGTCTCTATCTTTCTTCCCTTTAGCAGAGCTTCCTGTCCCCCCCCCCCTCCTCAAGCATCACCAGAGATGGAGATTTAAGGGAAGAGGAGGTGCAAGAAGAAACACCTTGATTCTCCAAAGGAATCTCTCGGACAGAATACTGACCTAGAGGAAGGTGAGGGGTCCATAGGTGTCTCCACGGGATGACACTTTGTTTGGCGATCTCTTTGAGCTGCTACAACAATGCAGAGCAGGACCACTGAAGCCACTTCTCCAGAGGAGTCAGTATTTTTGTCGGTCTTTGTTGGGGGCACATCCATACCTTTGTGGTCCCCCTTCTCATGCTCTTATAGACCTAATGTCTCAGAGGGCATGGAAGGAACTGGACACACTGGAACCCTTTCCAAGAAGCCTGGATAAAATTTCTGCACCCCCTAAGGACCTAGCACACTGAAGTAAGGGTCCAGCTGTCATGTGACTGTGGGGGCATATTCCAACAAGGAGGAAGTCTCTGAAGAGAGCTCTTCAGTCCATCCCCCAAATAGTGAGTCTTGGGCTTTGGACTGTTTATGGAAGTGCTCCTATGCCTCAACTACATTTGCAATGAGGGCACTTAATTACCTGTCACATTTGATCAGACCCTGAAGTGACCTGCTGTTTAAGGTGTTCAAGAATGTTGAGACCCAGTAGTTTCTGGAGATTCAAAAGACAGTGGAGACTCGGCTGTCTAACCTAATATCTACTGCCAAATTCTCCATGAGGCTCATTTCTAGTGTAGCCAATGCAGCTTCCCAAGAGTCTGGCTCTGGCATTGCCATGCAATGCCACTCCTGGATGCGATTATGCAACTTTGGAGATTGCCTCAAGGTATCCTTCATTAACACTCTGATGGCTGGGCTGCTCTTTGTTTGAGCCAAAATTAATGACACTCTAACTAGGAGCAAGCGAGACCTGGAGACACTGTCTGCCACAGGAGTGCATTTCTTAGAAAAGTTTTGCTGAGAAATGGTGAATCAGAAGGGGGGCAAATGCCTCTTTTTCAGAAAGTCAGAGCAACTCTCATAGGATGCTCCTTCAGGGAATCTCTCCTGAGGCTGGGGAAGCCATAATGGACACCTCCCACAGGGCAGGGGCTGTCAGCAGAATCAGGGTTTCCATGGGGCTTTCTATGGCGGTCCTTTTCAGTGACCCTGAAAGACTGCCTGACCAGCCTAGTCTGGAGGCAGTCATGGGTCACTTATCTCTTTCACCCAGAAGCTTGGAAGGCCATTACCTCAGATGCACGAGTGTTAAGAGTCTCATCCAGATGCTATTCAATTTCCTTTTTAGAAATTCCAAAGTTTAATCACAAACATCTCCCAGATGGTCCACCCCGCCAGAGATTGCAAGTAGCATTACAGATTCACAAGCTGCTTGCAAACTGGGTCATCCAAGAGATCATGCTACACCAAAGATGATATGGGGTCTATTCAAGACTTAGTACCAAAGAACAAGAACCTCAGGTTTATTCTACATTTAAGTAAACCGAGTCCTTTTGTAAAACAGACAAAAGTCCAGATGGTTATGGTGCAGTCCATTTTTACCTCTGCTGAGGAATGACGATTAGACGTGCCAGATAAACCTCAAGGATGCCTATAATAAAATAAATCTACAGAGGCACTCCAAGAAGTTCCTGCACATATGACTGGAGGCGAATCACTACCATTTTAGGGCCCTAATGTACAGTATCACTACAGGCTCCCCCGGATGTTCACCAAATGCATGGCAACAGTCGCAGCCTAGATCCAACTGCAGGTATTCCAGGTCTTGCCTTACCTGGACGATTGACTCCTTACCACCACCACCCCCCTCGAAAGACATTATTGATCATGGCCAGGGATACCTTACTCCTGTGCAACTGCTTAAGGCATTGCAGTCAATTACCTAAAATGGAGCTGGCAGCCTGTTCAGCTATTAAAGCTCATATGTTGACACCTTGATACAGTCAGTCAATTTGCCAGGGACCCAAGCTCCACAGTAATCAGCCTTTGTGTTCTTAAATCCTCCAGCTCATGCAGTTTTGAAACTTTTAGATCATATGGCAGCACCTACAGGCTTGGTTCCTCTAGTCAGGTATCATACGAGGGCTTTGCAATGAACTATACAGTGGTCTTTAATGGCTCATCCAATGGACTTTCTAATATGGTTGACAAAAGTGTGTCGTGACCTTAAGTGACCAACGGGAGACCATTTATACTTCCACCTCCCTCAGGCCACAGTCACCACGGATACCTCCCTTCTTGGGTGGGTAGCTGCATTTCAAAGAGGACAATTCTAGAGACCTGGTGTTCTGCAGAGGCTGGCATTGGCATCAATGTCCTGGAGAGAAGAGCTGTACTCCTCGAGTTGCAGGTTTTTGAGGAGATCCTCTACAGAGGTGTGACTACGATACAGACCGACACTATGTCCACTGTCTAGTATCTCAAGAAGCAGTGGGAAATACATTCATATCCTCTTTGAGAGATCATGAGGGTTTGGCAACGGGTAACTTCTTCATAGTGGTCTCTCACTGCACATCCCAGTAAGTCCAGCATTCTGGCTAACAGCCTCAGCAGGAGCATTCTGCTTCTCCACAAGTGGTCTCTAAATCCAAGAGCTATGGCTCGGACTTGCCAGTACTGGGGCACTCAATGCTGCAAGCTTTGTGCCTTCTCCTCCAATGGCAAGTGCAGCAGCTATTACGCCTTAGCTCCCCCTCTGTAACAGTCACTCACAGACGCTCGGATATTTACTTGGCCCCTGGGTCTTCTATATGCTTATCCCATCCCCTGCTCTCTCTAATTGTAAAGTTTCTTCAGAAAACAGACTGCTGCAGAGTGACTGCTATCCTCATAGCACCTTTCTGACCTTGTCAGTTTTGGTTCTCCTTCCTTTAGCTTCTTCTGAAGTAACCTCCTTGGGTACTGGATCCCATTCCAGAACGCATTTCTCATTCAACATATTTGGATCCCCCAAATCTTCAGTCCCTCATGTTAACCACATAGTTTTGCTAGTTCCCTTAATAGTCAGTAATCCCAAGCTTTCACAGGCTGTAGTTCACATCTTTTCTTCATCTTAAAAACATTCAGCAAGAAAAAAGTGTGTTCCAGAAAGTGGTGGCAAATTTTGTGATATGGGTAGAATGGTTTACACCTTTATAAAGCCGAATCACAGTGGTGTGATTGCTCATATGAGTGAATCATAACTATGAAAGTGAAAACAGCGACAGTTTGTAATGCTTGGAAATCAGCAAATCAGAAAGCAGATTCACTGATTTTTGAATATTAATGTCGGAAAAAAAAAATGTAATAAGGTTTAAAGCAGGGGGGCAAGCCCTCCTGCACCCTCCATGAGGGAGGGTAGCACCCACCACACCCCCCCTACTTTAATATTCTAATTCAGAGATCGCACTACAGTGGGGAAAGGGGATCATTTCCTGATCCCCACTATAGGGCAATCTGCCCCAAAATGCTGAATGTGCAATGAGCGAATGTCAATGTGCATTCCCTCATTGCACATTCGAACCTTTTTCTGTTCGGCGTTTGCAAGCTTTGCAAACTGCAGTTTGGACAATTGGTGTTCGCCCTTGTGCAATACACACAAATGAAGGTAAACTGGGTAGAATCTCAAGGGCTGTATCCTTTTTCTGCTCCTTTAGAATCTGTTTTAGATTTCCTTGCAGAGTTGTTTCAATCTGGCTCTAGTGTTTCTACCATTAAGGTGCAGCTGGCAGTTCTCTCAAATTTTCACGTCGGCAGGGGACAATGTTTCTCTGGCTTCTCTCAGGATTTCTAAGGCTTTTCTCAAAGTCGCCTTCTTGCTACATCCCCCAGTTTGGGATCCGGTTCCTACCTGGAATTTGCCATTTCTTTTGCCCTCCTTTTGAACCCTCTGCAACTTCAGACTTAAAAAGTTTTTGCCTTGGAAGACCTTGTTTTTGGTGGCTGTTACTTCAGCAGAGTGGGTTTCGGAGTTGCAAGCTCTTGATTCTTCCTGTTTAGTGTTCCACAATGAGAGTTTCTCTCCATACAAATCCTTTTTTTAAAGTGCCATCAGAAAATAATTTTAAGTTCCATTCAACTCCTTGTGTTTTCCCCCAATTTTTCAAACAAAGGTGATAACCTTCTGCATTGTTTGGATGTGCACAGGCAAATGCAATTTTATCTGGACAGTATCAAGGCCTTTAGAAAAGCCAGTTATCTGCAGCCTATTCAAAAAACAGGCTGGACATGCCCGTTTCTAAAGTGACTTTATCCAAGTGGCTAGCAGACAGTATGTTGTTTGCATATTCGTTGACAGGCAAGACTGCCAAGCAAGCCTAGTGGTCACTGTACCAGTGTTATATAGCTACTTCTATGGCTCTGTTTTCTACAGTAGCAATGGATGAAGTTTGTGCAGCTGTGATTTGGATGGGTCACCACACTTTTGTTTCACATTATAATCTGGATATTCAATCAAGATCCAGGGTTTTGTTTGGCTCCAGAATATCCTTCCTTAGTTCTTCCTGAAAATGTTTAAATTGCTGGGATCTCTGTCCCTCAGACATCATCAGATACTAAAGTTACGTACTTTCCATAATGACAGATCCATGTTGTCTCAGTTTGGTTCAACCTTCCCTCCCCTCCTGCCCCTGCCTTGGCTTGTTATGGTGAACTTCCCTATCTGAGATGGCCAGACAGTGGAGGTCATCCTTTCCTTATTTTTGGGGCCCTGCATCCACTCTGGTTCAGACAGTTTACTGTAGCTTAAAGGTGGCTTACATGGGGCAAACTCAATCTGAGAAGTAAGGTGAGGAGTTGGGGATTACGGTTAATGGAAACGGAGCCTGGTGAGGTGGAAATCTGAAGGAACTGGCCAGTGCTGGATAGGAGTCGGATCAGATATCCCACAGGTTGAACCAGATGGAGTCAGAAAACACGGATCTATTGTTCTGGACCTCTCTTCCACAAAACCACACCAATTTGTATCCATTAGCTTGAGTAACACTTTCCATGGTCTCTTAGCTAGTATGGACAAACATTTTGTAATTGTGATTAAAAATAGATGAGTATGTACGAAAGTCGTCTTCTAAGAACTAAGAAAATGCTGTTAACCTTATTTTTGTAGCTTTGCCACATTTCTTGCAGTGCTCATAAACTTGCATTAGTCCAACAAACCATAAGATCATTTCCCAAAGTAATTCATAATAAATGCAGCATATGAAAGCCTCAAGGAAAACATACATTTGGAAGAACCATGGTTTGAAGCAATTTGTAAAAAGCACCCTTTCTTGCATCACTGATTACACTCAAAAAATGTACTTTTTTATTTTAAATTGTTAAACAAGTTAGGAAAATAATTTCAGGAGGACGATTTTCAAGTTCATCGCCCAAGTGCAATACAGGCTTAAAAATACAAACAAAATACAAGTATAACCAAAGATGAAATCTTAGATGAAAATTTGTTTAGATGCTTATCACGTATGCTCTTTCGTACCAATCTTAATCTACCTGAAGTACAATTTTAGTTTCTCAGAGTAAAACAAAACATATAAAATGACTACCAGCATTCAGCAAAGAATTTAGGATTGAGTCCCTGACGTCAGAGCTGATGTTTAACGTCGAAGGTGCTGAAGTGGCTAAAACAGGATACTTGTTAAAGGAACACGTAAAGATGAAAATGGCATTACCACACTTGAAATTCTTTACAACTGCTTTATTCTAAAAGCTAACTTGCTTTTTAATACAGAGCAAATTGTGGTAAAATTAGTTATAAAACAAATTCTTACACTCCTTTTGGCTGAGGGGACCACCATGTTTGTCACTACTCTGCAGTGAAAAGGTAAACGCCCTGTAATTTCAGTTATTACTCTCTCAAGCAGGAAAAGTACAGCAAGATTTCTACAAAAATCTATCACTGACCAGTTTACAGGCTAAAAAGATATAAACAATCTATAGCTACAACAATGCTCTGAGAAAATTGATGCTTAGTAGTGACTTATGCTGCGCACCCTGGGAAAACAATGAAATGTACACCTCATTGTATACAGAAGGTCAAATGTCCACTTCTCATATTGCTCACTAAGGAATGCTAAAGTAAAAACGTCTTGTCTTATTAGCAGAATCTATGCAACTTTTGTAGTGAAACAGATCAGATGCCATGCTGCTTGGTTCCCCTTAGTAGAAATAAATATAAACTCAATGCCTTATTTTTTCCCCGCACAACAACAAAGTGTGAAATTACTACTTCATTTCCAGTGACACCCCATCATTTGCTTCTAGCAGACCTGATATTTGGCTATTGCCAAGTGCATTAACCACTGCAAGCCTACATACAGTAACCACATTTCTTGGTACGAGTGTTAAATGAATTCAAAACAACTAATATTACAGCAACAGAGGAACAATAATAAACAGTAGAAGCAAAGAAGAGTTGTGTAAAATCTTACCATAACCATAGATGTCCTTTTCTTCCATGTTGCAGTATTCATACTGTGGGATTTCCCGCCTTAGGGAACCAGATGACACCTCCTATACAAAAGCTTAAGCCTGGCTGCTGCAGGTCGGTGGGACGTCACTTGCAGGCCATAAACCAGGGACCATAAATGTGATGTCTGCACGCACAGACCTCAGAACTTGAAGCCCAGGATAAGGAGTACAGAAGAAAAAGTAGAGTATAAGGAGCAAATGTCCCTGAAGGGCTATGCAGATTAGCCTGTAGGGAGTGGCTACAGAGGTCAAGGACCAATCATCCAGTAGATTTTGAAAAAGAAGGGGGCATGGAGGGTGGGAAGGAATACTGCAACATGGAAGAGAAGCACATCTATGGTTATGGTTAGATTTTACACAACTATTCTCTGTCCTTATATTCCTATGTTGCAGTACTTGTACTGTGGGAGAGTACTACAGCTACAAGGAGCGAAGGGATGGGGCTGAGGTACAAGATTCCAGGAATCCCTGCAAGACTGGTCTGGCAAATCCTGCTCTGGCCCTAGAGACCTGGTCTAGCTTGCAGTGTTTAGTGAAAGTGTGAACTGTAGACCAAGTAGTGGCTTCCATGATGGAAGCTGTATCCAGTCCTCTAAGGAAGGCCTTGGAGATAGCCATGGCTCTAGGGAAGTGAGCCCTAACTGCTTGAGGCAATGGTTTGCCATGATGCGAGTAGCAGAAGACAATGGATTTCCTGATCCAACTGGAAATGGTTTGTTTGGAGACTGCCTTACCCAGAGCTCTGGGGTAGAAGGAGATGGAAGAGTTGGTCAGATTTTCTAAAGGACTAAGTTTTGTCTAAGTAGAACCTCATTTGTATGTGCATGTCAAGGGAGTGAAGGATCCTCTCTGCCATATTAGTTGGAGAGGGGAAAAAGGTAAGTAAGTGGACTGATTTAAGGATAGCTCATTCACGACCTTGGGCATGAAGGAAGGGTTTGTGCACAAGGTCACCTTGTCACTGTGAAAGGTGGTGCAAGGAGGACAGGCCATAAGGGACTGTAGTTCAGACACTCTTCTAGCGGAGGCAATGGCCACTAAAAGAATGGTTTTCCATGTGCATATTTGTAGAGAAGCTGTGCTGGATGGCTCAAAAGGAGGTAGGATGAGTTTTTCCAGCACGAAACTGAGGTCCCAAAGAGGACAGAATGGGTTTTCTTGGTCTGATATGCAAGACCCCTTCTCAGGAAAAGTTTAACATCCAGTCTGGACAGCAGTGGTGGCTATAAAGGCAAGCAGGATGAAATGGCAAATAGGTGGACTTTCATTAAAGAATATGCTAGTCCTCCTTTAATGAGCTCACAAATGTAGGTAAGGACAATTGGGGGATCTGCCTGAAAGGGGTCCCTGTTCTTAAGGGAACACCACTTTGAAAATCTCTGCCACTAGTTTTTCCTAGTAGTTGGTTTCATTGCCTCTCTCAGGACTGAGAGCACGAGTAGTGATGTCTGAAAGGAATTAGAAGTTGATCACCCACAGAATTAGGTGTAGCAAAAACAGCGGAGGGTGAAAGAGATCCCTTTTGTTGCGTTAGCAGGTCCACCTTGTGGGGTAAATTGTGCTGACTGCCCTTGGCTAGGGAGTAAAGAAGAAGGAATCAGTGTTGCCTTGGCCAATAGGGAGTCACCAGCAAGATTTCTGGTTGGTCCTTCCTGATTTTCAGAAGGATCTTCTGTATTAGAGGGAAGGGAGGAAAGGCATGCAGGAACATTCCTTTCCGTGGAAAGCTGAAGGCATTCACTACTCTCCTGGCTAGAGGAGTGTGATCCCTGGTGCAGAATGTGTTTAGTCTGTTCTGGGGGGAGGCAAACAGATCTACTTGGTGTGCCCCACTGGTGGACGATGTCTAGGAAGGTATCCCTGTGCAACATCCATTTGTGTTGTAGAGAAAATGTTTTGCTGAGCAAGTCCGCTTGTTTGTTTTCCTGAGGGGATGCAAGAGGCCTGCAGGAAAAGGTTATGGTTGGCTGCCAGATTTCAGACTTCTAGGGCTATCCCGACATAACCGGTATGCCTTTGTCCCTCTGTTTGTTGAGGTATCACATGACAGTTGTCATCTGTCACAATGTAGAGCAGGCCTGGTTGCAAGATGGGAAGGAAGGCTTTTGGAGACAGCAGTAATTTCTCTGACAGTGATGTGTTGTCTTTGCTGGGCAGGGGTCCAACACTGCTGTGCCTTGAAGTCCCGTAACGTTGCCCCCCACCCTAGGTCTGATGCATCTGTGTACATAGTTTGGGTGCTGGGGGGGGGGGGTTGCAAAGGAATGCCTTGGTTCTGTAAAGTTTTCTGAATTCACCACTTTAGCTCTGTTTTTAGGCATGGCAGAAGGGAGATCAGTTTGTCTAGTGGTTGTTGGCTCTGAAACCACACATTCTTTAGGTACCATTGGAATGTTCTCATGTGCATCCTTGCTAATGGGAGCATGGGAATAGTGGCAGCCATGAGACCTAGAACTTGCAGAAATTGTCTTACAGATACGCGAGATTCTGAAAGTAGGCTTTGGAAATGGGTGGAGAGAGACTGCACTTTGTCCAGTGGGAGAAAGGATCTCACCAGATCTGTTCTGATCTTGCAGCCTTGGACACTTTTTCCTGTTGAGGGAGAAGGGAGGATTTCTAAAGGTTTACGGTGAATCCCAAGTTGTGTAGAAGATTCACGGTGAACTTGAGATGGGTATGTAGGGTGGACTGATTCTGCCAGAATGAGAATGTCTTCCAGGTAAGGATAGATTTGAACTCCCTTGGTTCTGCAATAGGCAATGGCTGGGGCCAAGCACTTTGTAAAAACTCTGGGAGCTGTAGACAAGCCAATGGGCAAGGCTGTAAACTGAAGTGTGAAGAGTGGTCAGTAAAGCGCAGAAACTTCCTGTGGGATGGCTTGATAGGAATGTGCAGGTAAGCATCCTTTAGGTCCAGAGTGACCATGAATGCTTGGGAGGGGATGAGGGGTAGGAGAGTTTGAAGAGAAAGCATCTTGAAGGAGGGAACCTTTAGGAACAGGTTCAGGTAAAATAAGTCCAGGATAGGTCTCCAAGGACCATCCTTTTTTGGAACTAAGAAAAGATGGGAATAGAAGCCTTGTCCTTCCTGTCCTGAGGGAAGTGGTTCTATAGGCCCTAGAGTCATGAGTTCTTTCAGAATGGGAGGGAATAGGTGGAGTTGATTTTTTGGAAGGAAAGGAATTCTTATTGGCTCTGGCTACCCCTTCCAGAACAGAAAATATCCTTTTTGGATGATGGAAAAACACAAAGATCTGAGGTGATGGTTTTCCAAAAGGGAAGGCAGTGGTTAAGGAGGGCGGACAGAGGCAGTTGAGCAATACAGTCATGCTGAAGAGGGGCCCCCCTCTGTCTGGAAAGGGCTGTCTGGCTGGGGGATAAGCATTGGGGGGGGGGGTCTAGAGTAAGGCTGGCTCCTGTATCCCCTATGTGGCCTTCAGGAGGAAGGGTGTGATGCAAAGGGAGTCCTTCTGACAAAGAATGTTTTTGCTGGGTAGTTCCTGTAATATCTAGGGATGCTCGACATCCTGGAGTTCTATGCTTTTCTCTTGCAAGTTTTTGAAAAGTTCTGCTGAGTTTTTCCAAATAAAAGGTTGTGGTCCAGAGGAGCATCCATGATTTTGGATTTAAAATCCTCTGGTAGAGGTTGTAGGCGAAGCCAGGAGTATCTGTGTAAGGCAGATGCCGAGGCAGCTGACCTGGCTGAAGCCTCTGCTGCATCGTAACTGGACCTGATAGTGTGTCTGGCTACTTGTGTAACTAGAGACAATTTTGATACAATGTCAGCTTTTGGTTGGACAGTCTGGGATAGAAGACAGCAAGGTGGTAGCCTGGGGCACAAGGTCCAGGGCGTATTTAACCATGTGGGTTTGGTAATTGATAGGTCTGAAGGCCAGGGTAGAGGAGGTGTACACCTTCTTACCCATTCTGTTCACTGTTTTGCTGTCTTTATCTGTTGGTAAGAGAGAAGCAGAGGGTAAATGCCTAGACTGTTGTCTGGACACACAGCAATAACTGCTGGGTCAGCCAGGGGAGGTTTTACCAGAAATTTCTGGTCATCAGGCACTTTATAAAATCTATCTGGCCTTTTAGGGGCAGGAGGTTGCGAGTCTGGGTTTTTGGAGACGGAGTTAAAGGCATCCAGGAAAGCTGGAAGCACAGGCGAAATAGCTGAAGGGAATGGTGACTCAAATTGTAGTAGTTGAAAATCTCTTTTCTGGGTACCTGACATTAAGGCAGTACCCCACTTGAAGTACTCTCATTTTTATAATAGTTTCCTCAAAGGGAATATCCTCTGGTGGGGAATCTCCTTCAATAGAGT
>NC_056743.1:6002834-6057834 GCF_019279795.1 Protopterus annectens | reverse complement strand
ACTGTAGTCATCAGTTCAAAGTTTCATAGGAGATTACTAGGCTAATGACTTAAGAGCCCTTACAAGCCTAACCAATATAACCCAATTTTACCCAATATATGGTCCCTGGGGCAAGACGATGGCATCGGTTTGTGCCTAGGCTTTGAGTATTTTACTGATTTGCCCCTGTCCATAAGAGACATAGTTAATACCCCAAGTGTGAATTTGCGATTCCCCATCCACTGATCCAAACTGTGCTTGAACATGGTCAGGGAAAGGCTCTGATTAACACAAAAAACTAAGCCTGTTCCAAAGAAGGGGTAATCTCAGAGTCATATATCTGTCTCTCCAGCATATTTTGTTTGAGTCGCCGACTAAGTTTAGATCCTTGGATCGGGTGACCCTCATGCTGTTTCACTTGCAGATGTGTAGCATCTTCATCAAGGCTGGATTTCTGAGTGCCTCGTATGTCAGGCATAAGTCGCCCCTTAACAGCTGGTAGGAGACAGAGTAACGAGATAGGGCTTTTAGTCTATCCGCATAATTCAAGGTACGTCAGGCATACGTCACCCCTTAACAGTTGCTAGGAGACAGAGTAACGAGATAGGGCTTTTAGTCTACCCGCATACTTCAAGTTTACACCCTGTATTTTCTTTGAGAGGAAACTCTGAGGTCATTCCAGTTGCTTTAAGTGCCTAGTCAAGTACATGCTAAATGGTGCAGTGTACTCTATTACTGGTTTAATGTGGGGTGAGTACAGCAAGACTACAATTTCCTTGGATCTGGATGCCATACCTTTACCTATAAGTTGTGCCACATAGGACTTCTTCACCACTATGGACAGATGGCAGTCAAAGTTCAGGCTACTATCTACCTGTGTAACTAGATTTCTCACCTCTAAATCTTAGGACTGTGCTACTGATGTAATTTGCAAGGGTATCTGACTTCCCAAAGGGTATGATCTTGTACACCTCTGAAGGATATCTACATTATTAGGGTAGTCAATTACTGCCCCCAGCGTGCAGTCATCATCCAACTCTGTCATCCACAGGCCTCCCACATTAGCCTTGACTTCAAAAAAGTATATTCTGAACAGGAGTGGCCCAAGTACTGAGCACTGTGGCACACCACTACTAACTGGCCTCTTGCTAGACCTGGATTCACCCACTTTACCCATGTGTCCCTGTCTGTAAGCCAACTGGCTATCCATCTGATAACATAGGGATTTATGCTCTGTTTTGTGATTTTATAATAATACCTGAAAGGGGAATTATGTCAAATGCCTTGACCAGGTTGAGGTACGTGTTATATACTGTTTTACCTTCATCCATGGCCTTACTGACTTTCTCAAAGAAATCCACCAGATTCTGTAGGTATACTCTGCCCTTGACAAAGTTGAACTAGGTTGGGTCCAATGCTTGGAGGTTTCTTATGTCATTATTTATAAGGTCCATGATTATTCTTTAGAGGCAAGAGTTCTAGGTACAGAGGTAGACAGTAACCTGAACTTTGACTGCCATCTGTCCACAGTGGTGAAGAAGTCCTTCTATGTGGCAAAACTTATAAGTAAAGGTATGGCATCCAGATCCAAGGAAATTATAGTCCCGCTGTACTCACCCCTCACTAGACCAATAATAGAGTACCATTCAGAATGTACTTGACTAGGCACTTACAGCAACTGGAATGACCTCACAGGTTTCTCTCAAAGAAAATGCATGGTGCAAACATGAACTATGCAGCTAGACTAAAAGCCCTATCCCTTTACTCTGTCTCCTACCGACTATTAATGGAGCCTTACATACAAGACTAGCCAAACTTAAAGGTCTGTAATTTCCCAAGTGAGCAGATGGTCCCTCTTTATGTAGATGGATGACAGTTGCTCTCCTCAACTCTACTGCTACAAAGCCAGTCCAGAGGCTGTGGTTAAATAAAGATCTTAATGGGCCTGATAAGCCCTGATTGAAGCTGTTTAACAGCCAACCTGGTATGACTGTCAGGCCAAGTGAAGCCATGTTTTCAGGTTTAGAGAGCAAAGTGACAACCTGTTCTTTGGTTATAAATGGCGATGGCGTAGTGGAGGGCATTTTTTGGGGGAAAACTGTGGTTGATGGGGAGGTGAAATCTGAGCTGAATTTGTGAGCCAGCAGATTTGCTACATCTTCTGGCTGAATACAGGTGATGCCATATACAACTAATTCTGCACACTGTTCGGTGCTGCCCTTAAGACTGCAGACACAAGTGAAAAATGCCTTATGGACATCCCTGGCACTGGAAGCTATTTTCTGCCTCAAAGTCTGCTTTCAAAGATTTGACTAGTTCCTGGATTTGCTGGTTTAACCTAAATGAGGCACTTTTTGCTCTGTGCATATTCCCTATTACTTCTAGACAAGAGTTTTTTCCTTTTGTTGTATAACCAATTAATACCAGGGGTCCACCAGTGTGGCTTTTTGGGTTTATTCTGGACTGGTACTGCCATTTCTATGTTGTTGTTGTTGTCTTTTGGCTTTTCCCAGTTAGGGGTCGCCACAGCGGAACTCCGGTCTGCTAATGACTGGCAGAAGATTTTCACGAACGCCGAGGTGCCAGCTCGACGTTCAACCTTCAAAGGCACGCCCATTTACGCAGGTCTTTCGAATGCCCACCCAACCATGGGGAGGACATGCAGACTCCACACAGAAGGCACTCCCCACACTCCAGCCGAGAATCGAAAGGGAGAACCTCTTGCTGTGAGGCAACAACGCTACTGCTGCATCACCACGGCTACTGCCATTTCTATACAGTTGTTCATGACCAGACAGAGCTTTTATTTACACCACTGCATAGGTTTCTGTGTTTTCTGGATATTGTCGAGCTTAGACACTAGCTATGTCATCCTTTAATGGGGTAATTTACCATAGAGAAGTTCTTAAAGTTTAGGGGTTAGGTGGGGGGACTAGTTTTACCTTTATTTCAGGGAACTCATTTTATGGGTTGATCTTACCAGTGAGGGCATCACACTTTGGGGGGGGGGGGGTTGCAGCTCTCTCCGATATTTGTGAGTACCAGATCAAGGACATTTGTTCCTCTAGTGGGACCACAGACTAACTGTTCCAGGCCACTTGAATTTACCAAGTCAAGAAATCACTGGGGCTGCAAGTTAGTGGTTGCGTATGCCTTCCCAATTAATGTAACGTTAGTTAAAATCACCCAAGAGTATTGTGTTGGGCTGGATGGTGAATGATTCCAGTAACTTCAGGTATGATGTATGGGGCTCCTGGTTCGTGGTGGGAAACCTGTAGCTATGAAGAATAGGATTTTTCCCAGAGTTAGTTGGACACCGAGTACCTCAAGCATGTCATATTGTTTGACCAGCCTTGCGGTATGCATATCCTTTATATAGATAAGTATATCGCCACCTTTTGCTCTTTCATGTTCAGTGCATGGTCGGTACATATAAAAGTTGTTACAGCCATGCACTGCCAGAGTACTTTCTGTGGCCTTGAACTTTGTTTCACTAACTGCACAGACGTCAGCATTCTCCAGCGAGTACAGCTTCTACGGACTGCAGTTTCTTGAGACTCCTAAAACTGATCAACACCTTTAACTTGTGACTCCTAAAACTGATCAACAACTTTAACTTGTCCTGAAGTAGCTTTTGTTATGCTGGAAGGTTTGTCTGTCTGGCAATGGCTAAAAAAGGCCCAACAGGGGTGGAAAATGTTATGACCAATATCCAAAAGCCTAGAGATGACAGATGAAGACCATCCCTAGCAAAGCAGAGTGGCCTGTCAACCATGACTTCCCAGGCTGCCAAGTACTGGACCCTATGGAATAACACCAGTAGCTAAGCCAACTCTCAAAGCTGATCATCATCTGGTTGCATTTTGGCATCAAGCTTGGAGACGGCAGAATGCTGCTCAATGCTAAGTTCATACCTGCCTGTGTGACACATTGAGAGCTCAATCAATTCTCTCTTCATATAGTTCAAGAGGGTACTTCTCAGTTCATTCACACCCACATGGACTATGACTGAATCATGCTGTTATTTAGGGATAAGTAACCTGAATGCTTGTGTGAGCTACCAGATCGTAGCCCCTGACAGGCAACTAACTGTAACCTTCTCCTTATCCAGCCTGCTACAAGGGACATTAGTGTATCTCACAATTCTTTAAATAAGCTCAGAAGTGTAATAATCCACCAGTAAATGTCTAAAATGAATATTCCAACACTATGGTCCTTTGATGACAAAAGCAGACCAAACAAAATCACTTCTGGGCAATTCAAGCCATGTGTAAAAAAATCAGAAGTTAGTTAAGGAAGCTTAACATCTTCCCTGGATGCAGAAATGCGTTAATGCACGGGTCATGAACTGCATACATTTCAAGACAAGAAGCACGAAGATGAACACTTAGAAGGTGCAGAAAACTCCAGCCCTCTTAAAAAGTATTCAGATTTACTGGCAACAGGAACAACCTGTCAAAAATCAAGCAATTTAACAGTAAATTATAAGTATACACTGTATAAAACACTACAGATTTAAAGGATCATATGCATTTCATCAAAACTTAATTGCTCAAGCTTTAAACTTTACAATATTCTAGCAGTGATATTTTTCAGATATTTGTCAACCTTACTAACCAACAACCAAAACAGTTCTTTGAAAAATTCTGAGTGGTTTCTGTGTCACTTTCTTGAAATTGAGTGTGCCCGTGTGCGTGCGAGCCTGTGTGCTGGGGAGAGTGCCCGTGCGAGCCTGCGTGCTGGGGAGAGTGCCCGTGCGAGCCTGCCTGCCGGGGAGTGTGCCCGTGCGAGCCTGCCTGCCGGGGAGAGTGCTCGTGCGAGCCTGCCTGCCGGGGAGTGTGCCCGTGCGAGCCTGCCTGCCGGGCAGAGTGCCCGTGAAAGCCTGCGTGCCAGGGAGAGTGCCTGTGCAAGCCTGTGTGCCGGGGAGAGTGCCCTGCGTGCCAGGGAGAGTGCCCTGCAAGCCTGCGTGCCGTGGAGTGCCCATGTGCATGCGAGCCTGTGTGCCAGGGAGAGTGCCAGTGTGCGTGCGAGCCTGTGTGCCAGGGAGAGTGCCAGTGTGCGTGCGAGCCTGCATGCCAGGAAGAGTGCCCATGTGCATGCCTGCGTGCCAGGGAGAGTGCCTGTGTGCGTGCGAACCTGCGTGACCGTGTGTATGCGAGCCTGCGTGCAGAGAGTGCCCGTGTGCATGCGAGCCGAGAGTGCCCGTGTGCGTGCGAGCCTGCGTGCCGAGAGTGCCCATGTGCGTGCGAGCCTGCGTGCTGAGAGTGCCTGTGTGCGTGCGAGCCTGCTTGCCGATGAGCGTGCCCGTGTGTATGACAGCAGACACACTAGGGAGAGTGCATGTGGCCAAGTAATGTCTTTGCTCCTGAGCTGGTACTCTTGCAAGTCTGCGCACATGAGAGGGTGCACATGTCTCTGTGCATGAGCAAGCACGTTGCTTGTGCGTGTCTGTCTCCGTGTGACTCCACACTATATCCTGGAAAGTACCGTCCATGGTATAAACATGAGACAATGTTAGAAAAAGAAAAGGCCATTTTGCCTACCAAAATTACAGCCCTTCACAAGTATTTCTGACTTACTGCCGCAACAGTCTTCCTTTTGTGCATATCATTTTTGTCCAACTAGGACAAACTCCCATAAATGCTTTTTAGTCTGAATATATCTGCTGGATGTGTAGTACTTTGCTTTGCCCCTTTTCAACCCTTCCAAACCAGCTTCAGTACATGTTGTTTTGTCCTGATGTAGAAACATTACAAAAGCACAGCCCTTCTACAATAATGCATGGCAGACAAAGTTCTGCAATACATCTGTGGCCTCATTTAAGCATACATACAGACATCTTTTAACTCATCTGTGCAGGTTTCTAAATTAGCTTCTGACTCGTTACAGTCAGCGTTACCTAAACACCTTCAGTAATGATGGGACAAACTTGAAATCATCAAATGTAGTACCCCTTTCACCCTACACAGTGGCCATCTCTTCTGCTGTGACCATGTAGTCACAAAGGCACATCTCCAAACCTGAATAAAACATTGCAAAGAGTGTTATAACAAAGATGTGCAACATCTAACTGTGTAACTGAGCAAGTCATTTTACCAGGCTGAGTCTGAAAAAGGAGCAGGAGATGAGTGCGCTCTACCCTAGGAAACAAATACTTGCAAACTGTGCATTATTACTAATAAGGTCATGGCGATGCCACTGTGTTACTAATAAGGTCATGGTGATGCTACTGTGTTGCTAATAAGGTCATGGTGATGCCATTGAATAATCAGACTATTTGCAATTCAGTGATAGACTTGCATATTGTCAAAATGTTGCACTCTATGAAACATATTTAGCAGTGGTACTAAATGATCTGAAGAACAAACTCAACACCAAAATAAAGGTCTGATGAGGGGTCTAACTAAAGTCACCGTTTAACCCCTCACATACCTATACCCTCCCATACAACTCAGTGGGACAGATTTACAGTAATGCTCCAGAAAGTAGAAAAAGATACATCAGGAAAACTTTAGTGGTAACCATATATTCACAAACTTTTTTGTTTGCCAATTCCCACAAGTAACAGGCCCACACAATACTATTTTCTAACAACACATTAAGCTTTAAAGGTACATTTATACAAAGGGGAACGATCATGTAAAAACAAAAGGAACTAAACCAGCCAAGAAGAATAACCTGTTCACCTTTTTCAGGGGTCCATTGTGGGCTTCTGAGCTTCGGTTGAAAACCCACCATGCGGCGCAAGGCACTCTGTGTAGGAAAGAAATTGGATCAGACAAAACCTGCAGTTAAGTTCTGTTCACCACTTACTCCCCTCAACTGACTTTACAGCTAACTACGTCAAATGGCCTAAAAATATTTCACAAATGCACTGGGCAAGGCCCGCCACCACAACAGTGACACAGCCAGGTTGCCAATGGCTACCTAAGCTGCCACAAAGGCAGTGTGTAAATACGGCACTTCTCAAGATTACAAAAAGAAAACAAAATATTAAAATGCACATCAGCACCTCTTATCACATAAATCAAGTCAAAGTCATGCGTTTTCCACAGAATATTAGCATCATGCAGTCTGTTATTAACTATATAGCCTTGCATCTAAAAAGTTTGGTTAAAAACATAACAAAATACTCTGTTAAATATCCCAACCCAGAAAAATAAATAGTTCAGAAACAGATTAACAAAGGTAGACTAGGAGGAACTAAACATCTCAATCCAAGACATGGCATGGCAGAACTTCACTCCTCATATAAAAGCTGAAATAGTTGGTACAAACACTAACGATGAGGGATAAGCAGCTAACATGGCAGATTTGTCGTCCTTGTACAATACCACCACTTTCCAGACACAGATATCATGTCCATAAGTAAACCATTAGGGAGAACAAGTCTCAGCAGCTGCCCGGCAATGGCAAGGGGAACAAAAATGCTAAGTGACAGTTGGGGCAGCGGCAGCTATCACCGCAAACCTAAGGGCACTACAATTAGAAGGACTGACAAAAAAAAATCCAGCTCCAATCACCAGTTAACAGCAAATGACTCTGGATCTTTTCTAATCAGTCTCCGTTCTGGAAGAAAACATGTGGGAGTGAACAAGTGAAAAAGTAAACAGCTCCAAAAATGGAAAGCTAAAACTGAAACGTGGCCAAATTTAAAAAAATGAAATGACATATTCAGTTTAAACTTCATCAAAGTAAAAGCAGAAGATTTAAGAAACCTGAATGTCACAGGACACAAACACATCTCAAGACATTTCATAATTCCTTATCATACAGATGTTACAGCATCCCAAACTATGACCATGCACCAACTTTCAAGGTATTGTTTGTTGAAATTAATTTCTGACAAGGTTCTGTTCAGTTGTTCTACCAGTCATCCCTAGTGGAATATATGGCTCCATCAGTACCCCGTTTTGGTTTACAGTCATGTTCCCAGCACCACCCTTCACAACTCACAGTTGTGTGTACCTCCCTGATTACGGATGTATCATGTGACTGTGTTGTCGTCCATGAGTATTCTCAGGATGCCTGAAAAGCAAACCGAACTGCTAACATCTCTTTCAGGTTTATGCAGAGTTTGCTCTCTGACTTCAAGGCGACTCTGAGCAAGTCACTTAACCAGACACTGCTACTGGGTGGAGTCTGAAAAAGGTCCATGGAGATCAGTGTTCCAACTGGGAAAAAATGTAAATAAAGGCCCTTTGAGTGTACCCCAAGCCTGTTCAGAAGCATCTGTAGTCATGGTCTGGTTGTGGGCTGCTGGGCAGATGGGTTTGCCAAGCCTGTTGAGAAGCATCTGTAGTCCTGGTCTGGTTGTGGGCTGCTAGGCAGATGGGTTTGCCCTTGGTTTCTGACAGTGCTGATCGACACCAACCAAATGCTTTCTGTAAGCAGGACTGGAAGGGTGTGTTCTACCTACTGTGAAACCAAAACAGGAGCAGTCCAGTTGTAAATACAAATAACCAAAACAATAACCAGACAGAAGGGCACTATGCTTGTGATAGACTCCTTTATTGCCACCAAGAACAATAAAATATAATAAAATATTTTATTACAATTTATTGTTCTTGGTGGCAATAAAGGAGGTGATCCAAAGCATGGTGCCCCTCCTTCTGTCCGGTTGTTGTTTTGGTTATTTCTACCTATTGTGAAGGCTGATCCCACAGGATACTGATGAACCACTCAATTCTTTCTCGTATGATGGTTGTCTATTAATACCAGTAGAATGGTGGTAAACATGTGCCCCAGAATCCTGAGGATCTCCAGTCAACCAACTAGATGTGTCATTAGCTAAAAGAAGGCTGTGAGACGTGCTTTCTACGCAGAGAGGGAGAAAAAAATGTGCAATTTGGTACTGAATCCACAGGGACACTTGTTTGTTGACAGGATTCCACATTAATCCACAGGGACACTTTGCTGACAGGATTCCACATTTGACTTTATTTTGGTATCTACTCCACAGGGACACTGGTTGTTGACAGGATTACACATCTGACTTTTGCAGGGTGAAAGTGAAGTCTAATTTTTGCTAGCACTGTTGTACAAAAGAAGGTTTAACATTTTACTGCCTCCTAAGTTGGGGACAGTAAAAGACAATCGCTGAGGCAGGAGTAGATATTCATGCCCTCTGTCCTGCTATAAGCAATCGGGCAGACATCTGGTGACTCTTGGAGCAAAGGATAAGCCAAAGGGCAAGGAAGTGATCTGGAAGTGGCCAAAAATGCAGTGTTTCAGCAGTATGGCTTCTAAATGTCCACAGCTATTTCTAAATGTTGCACTTGTGAGTTCAAAAAGGGACAGAAAAGTACAGTTTTGTACCTACCATAAATGTAGATGTTCGAAGACCCACATTGCTGCAGTCATAACCTGTGGGTAGTCCGCTGTCCTCGGTCGGCCCGAATACCAAAGTATTAGGCTGGCGTCGGTCATGGGCGCTCAGATCTGACGTCAGTGCGCCATGGTATTAAAGCGCATGACCGACGTCATATCCTCAGTCTTTTCTTGCCCCAGATGTCAGAAGGCCCTAAAAAAGAAAGGCCACAGCCAAAAATAGAAAAACCTCCAAAACCCATGAACAAACAACATCTATCACCCAAACCATGCAACCACTCCAAACTACAGAGGGGAAGGAGGGAGGGTAAATTGGACTGCAGCAATGTGGATCTTCGAACATCTACATTTATGGTAGGTACAAAACTGTACTATGTTCTTCATCTCACATTGCTGCAGTCATAACCTGTGGGTAGAATCCCAAAGCAAAGGTAAAGGGAGGTTGGCAAAATCATAAAGCATTGGGAGCTGCTAACATGCCCTGTAAAACAGCAGTGGCAAACCCAGCCCTAGATTTGGAATAAAGAGGGAGATGGTAATGTTTAGAAAAAGTCCAAGTAGCTGCTTCCAAAATATCTTTAGTAGCTACCCCCCTTAAAAAAGCAGTAGAAGTGGCAGTAGCCCTAGTGGAATGAGGTTGAATTCCAGCCGGAATCTCCTTACCAGGATGAGAACAACAAAAAGCAATACAATGACCAATCCACTTAGAAATAGTTTGTTTTGAAACAGGTTTCCCCTGAGAGCCCAAAGCAAAAGAAACAAATAACTGTTGAGACTGTCTGAACCCTTTAGTTCTGCTCAAATAATAACGCAACTGCCTGTGAATATCTAAAGTGTGCAAAATTTTCTCCCCTTTATTTTGGGGATCAGCATAAAAAGTAGGCAAATGAATAGATTGGTTCAAGGCCACATTTGAAACCACTTTAGGCATAAAAGTAGGGTTAGTACGCAGAGATACCCTATCCTTATGAAAAATCAGGAAGGGTTCAACTGCCATTAGAGCCTGTAATTCAGATACCCTTCTAGCAGACGTAATGGCCAACAAAAAAGCAGTCTTCCAAGACAAGAACTTTAACTCAGATGTAGCTGCAGGTTCAAAAGGAGGTAAAGTAAGTTTTTCCAACACAAAATTGAGATCCCAGGAAGGAGTAGGAGCTCGACGCGGGGGTCTTATGTTCTTTGCCCCTCTAAGGAATTGCTTAAACAAAGGATGAGAGAATAATGGTGGGTCACAGTCATAGTGAGCAGAAATGGCTGCAGCATGAACTTTTACAGAGGAGAAAGACAAACCCTTGTCTAATAATTCCGTAAGATATTGAAGAGAAACACTCAAATCAGGCCTGGAAACATCAAAGCTCTTTGCTTTGCTCCAAATAAAAAATCTCCTCCATTTATCAGCATAAACTTTCCTAGTACTAGGCCTTCTGGCCTCCAAAATAACATTCAAAACTTGCTGAGGAAGCTGTGACCCTCCAGGTTCTAGAACAGAATATGCCAGGCTGTTAGATGCAGGGACTGAATCCTGACATTGAGGAAATGATTGCCTGCCTAAGACAAAAGGTGTGGAATTGAAGGCAAGGGCCAAGGAGGCTCCCGTACTAAACTCCTCAGCAGAGGGTACCAGTGCTGTCGAGGCCAATCTGGAGCTATTAGAATCATGGAGGGCTTGTCTTGTCTGACCTTCAAGAGCACCTTGGGAAGAAGAGGCAGAGGAGGAAAGGCATAGACGTGAAGATTGCTCCAACTGAATGATAGAGCATCCACCTTCCAAGCTGTTGGATGAAACATCTTTGTGCAAAACTTTGGCAACTGGAAATTTAGTGGAGAAGCGAACAGATCTATGTCTGGAGTCCCCCATATCACTGTCAACTGTCGAAATACATGAGGATCCAACTTCCACTCGTGGGGATCCACCATCTGTCTGCTCAAAACATCTGCTAAGGAGTTCTGTGCTCCTGGCAGAAACCTTGCCTGAAGAGTGAGGTGCAAACTGAGAGCAGTCTCCCACAAAATCATAGCTTGCCTGCAAAGAGGGTACGAATGGGTTCCCCCTTGCTTGTTGATGTACCACATGACAGTTGTGTTGTCTGTTTGAATCAACACTTGTCCTGGGCAAAGTAGATCCTTGAAAGCCATCAATGCAAATTGGACTGCTAACATCTCTTTCAAGTTGATATGCAAATGTTGAAGTCTGACAGGCCACGTGTCTTGAACCCATTTTCCATTGAGGTGAGCTCCCCAAGCCTTGTCCGAGGCATCTGTCGTTAAGATCTGACTTGCCTCTGGTCGGGTCACAGAGAGTCCCTTGTTTAGGTGACATTCCTGAGCCCACCACAAAAATTCCTTTTGAATGCAAGGTATTATCTGAATGACAGTGTCCAGATCGTGGCAGTGTTAAGCGTCCATACATTTTGAGATACCATTGTAGCTTCCTCATATGCAGTTTGGCATTGGGAAGCACCAGAATACAAGATGCCATGAACCCCAAGGCTTGAAGGACTGTCCTTGCAGTCAGCCTGGACCATAGAGACAATTGTTGGAAGTAAAGTGTAAGGTTCCTTTGCTTGTCCAGGGTCAAAAAAGCCATCTGGGAAGCTGTATTCAGTCTCACACCCAGAAAGCACATTACCTGAGAGGGTACTAGACTGGACTTTGTTTCATTCACAGAATACCCTAGGCACCTTAACACTGCCATAACATACTGTAGATGGTGAAGTAGCTTGTCTTTGTCTTGAGCAAGAATCAGGCAATCGTCCAAATAAGGATAAATTTGTATTCCTCTTAACCTGAAGAAGGCTATTACTGGAGCCAGAACCTTTGTAAACACCCTGGGCGCAGTAGATAAGCCAAAGGGCAATGCAGAGAACTGATAATGTAAAGTTCCAGCCCGAAAACGCAGGAACCTCCTGCAACTGGGCCTGATAGGAACATGAAGATAAGCCTCTTTGAGGTCCAGAGTTACCATCCAGTGATCTTTGCCCAACAGAGGCAGAAGTTGTTGCAACGTCAACATTTTGAATTTTGGAATGTCCAGGTATGTGTTGAGGAGAGATAAATCCAAAATTGGCCTCCAAGTGTTTCCTTTCTTTGGTACAAGAAACAGGCGAGAATAAAATCTTAGGCCCACTTCTGATAGAGGGACCGGCTGTATAGCCCCCATTTGAAGAAGTAAAGAAATCTGTTTGTGAGCCTCTACCCTTTGCTGAGGAGGAACGTCTGGCATGCCTTTGAAAGGAGGCAATGTGTGGAAATAAAACTTGTAGCCTCGGTCTATAATGTCCAACACCCATTTGTCCTGGGTGACTAAAAGCCAGTTTTGCTTGAAAAGTGCCAACTTTCCTCCCAAAGGAGCTGCCAGACAGAAAGGATCTGGCAGCTGAAGATGCAGGTCATTGGGCCTGTTTACGAAAGGACTGGCCCCTGCCCTCACCTGTAGATTGTGCAGGGAAACTCCACGTTCTAGGCCTTAAAGAACCCTGATCTCTGCCCCTACCACGTCTAGATCTGCCCCTAGACTGTAAATCAGAAGAAGGGTAAGCCCATCCCTTAGTAGGCCAATTCCTGCTAAACTTAGGGGGCTGCACCTGCAAAAAATCTTTAACAGTCTGCATAGACTTAGCCTTGTCTTCCATTTTCTTTAAGACAGACTCCACAGGAGTACCAAACAAAACTTCAGACTGCAAAGGAGCATCCAAAATTCTAGCTTTAACATGCTCTGATAAGTTCTGATCCTTAAGCCAGGCGTGCCTGCGAATAACTGATCCAGTGGCAGCCACCCTGGAAGAAGCCTGTAAAGCATCGAAACCACACTGCAAAGAATGCTTACCCACCTGATCAGAGGCATGAACCAAATCCTGTAATTCCTTACACTCTATGCCCTCTGCCAAAGCATCTACCTTAGATTTTAACTGAGTAAGGAGAAAATTCTGGTACTTCAACATATGAAACTGGCAATTCAAAGCCCTCATTGCTAGAGAGGAAGAGGTATACACTTTTTTACCCCACCTATCCAAAGCTCTAGAATCTTCATCCATAGGAACAGGATTCTTTACAACAGAAGCCCTGACACCCTTAGGTCCCTAGCTAATAGTTTCTGGGTCAGCCCTTGGGCTCTTATACAGATATTTATGAGCCTCTGGCACTCTGTAATACCTATCTGGCTTAACAGGCGCAGGAGGCAAAGAGTCTGGATTAAGAGAAGCCTCAGAGAAAACATCCTGAACAACATCCAAAACAGGAGGTATAGCCAAAGGTCGATGTTGTGGTAAAAACAAAAATTCCCTAAGCCTCTTTCGGGAATCTGAGAAATCCTGACCTTTCCATTTAAAATGCTCCCTCATAGAATGCAGGGTTTCTGAAAAAGAAAAATCCTCTGGAGGAGAAGCAGAAGGACTGGAATCCTCTGCGTCTGAATCAGAATAAGGAGGAAAATCCTGAATGTCTTCAGCCGAAGACTCTGAGTAATCTGAAGCCTGTTCCAAACTTTCCACCTCTGGCTCCACCCTAGGCCTCTTATCTGGAGGGGGCATAGAACCCCTGATTAAGGAAATCAAATCTTCTGCCATTTTAAGCATGTGTTTTTTAGGCACAGAACCTGCAGAACTAGGACTGACACCTGAGAAAGGCAAACCAGGCCTGACCTTGGAAGGTACCTTAAAGACAGAAGGAGAAGGCCTAACCACCTTAGGCAAAGAAGGGAGTACAGCAACCTGAGAGGCCCCCTCAGCCTGACCTGACTCCTGAGAGGCCACATCTTGCAAAATTAACGGTTCCCCCTGAGACTCAACTGAAACCTCGGCTGGATCTACAGAGTCCACTGTAGTTTCTAAAGAACCAGCGTCCGGAACGGACGACTCACCCTGCTTGGACCTTAACGATTTCTCCTTGCACTTCTTAGCGGTAGCGGGCGTCAGAGGATCCGACGGCATATTGTAATTACACCGCTTACCGAAGACAAGCCTAGCGCAATCTAACCTACGTTTAATGGTGCGCTTATTAAATCTAGCACAAAAGCGACACCCGACTACGTCGTGCTCAGGCCCCAAACAAGGAATACAGAGAGAGTGGTAATCCCTATGCGGTATCTGTTTCCCACAAGAAATACAATTATTCACTTTTTCTGACATCCGGAATTAACTGAGGCAAGAAAAAACAAAAATATTCCCCAACGGGGTACTTAGACCAACTTGGTTTCGGTCTGAAACTCAGAATACGAAAATTTCAGAACGCCGAACGGCACTTGCAAATGCTGCTTCTGCTTCGGACCATGCGGCAAAAAAGACTGAGGATATGATGTCGGTCATGCACTTTAATACCATGGCGCACTGACGTCAGATCTGAGCGCCCATGACCGACGCCAGCCTAATACTTTGGTATTCGGGCCGACCGAGGACAGCGGACTACCCACAGGTTATGACTGCAGCAATGTGAGATGAAGAACATCATGCATGTTTACAACTAGCGGGGTTTGGATTTACTGTTCCAAATTTGCCCATAAAGACTTTAAGTAGTCATGGGTATTCAGAAGGCATGTAGCTAAAACACTGGCATATAATAAGGAGTTATTTGCATATATACCACATGGGCCTCCACTACATATGATGGAAGGTTTTACACACTGAAGACTCTAGCTTGGCTCGGGCTTTCTTGCAGTTTTTAACTTTGGAATCTCCTATCTTTTGCAAATGGGGATATGCAAGTATGAATCCTGTAAATCCATAGTGACTATAAACACTTTGGGACTTGGTAATGGAAGGAGAGCCTGGAGGGTTAGCTGCTTGAATTCTGGAACTGAAAGGACCTTGTTTAGTTTGGACAAGTCCAGGATAGCCCTCCACAAGTCATCTTCTCTTGAAACTAAGAAAAGCCTCGAGTAAAGACTTTTTCCTTCTTATCCCCTGTTGTTCCTTGTTGTAACATCAGATGCAAAATGCGTACATTTAGTGCCCTTAGATTGCTGGGACCTTTGGCATCCTTCTGCGAGATGGGTTTGATTTTAGTTTTAGATGGCACCACCTAGCATTAATGGCCAGTAGTCCTCTAGCTGACATGATTGACCTCTGTTTTCCGAAGGATGAAAGGTGTTGGCAATGGGGTAGGGAAGGAGGCAGTGGAAGCTTAGGTTGGGACAGTCATAGCTGAACATTTGCATAGCTAAAGTTCTGTTGGCCTCCTGGCCTTCACCTGTCATTTTATATTTTTTTCTTGACAAGGGCCTGCTTCCTTTTTTTTTTCTCCCCCCATTTGCCCTTCACTAGCTCTCCACAAAACGGTTCCAGCTTATTAAGAACATTATTATAAAAGTTAGTAACATTTCCACTCTCTTTCAGGCTTTTACAGACCTCAAAGTCTGCTGTCCAAAAAATAGTTCTATGCCTAGAGGAGTATTCAGAAGCTTAGTGTTAAAGTCCTCAGCTCATGGGTGTGTATGAAGTTAAGCAAGTCTTCTTAGTACTACCCAATGGCAACTGCCCTAGACGCTGCATCTACATTATAACAATAATGCCATCTCTATTTAGTTGAATGGCTGCCTAAATTGAACTAGGGAGGCTTTCAATTCATTGTCTGCGAGATCAAGTTCCAACATTTCCTTTAAAATGCACTCCTGGAATTTCAGAATATAAGCCCGACATGCAGAGCTCTAAAAGCTGAAATGCCAGAGGTCTAAATCTTTTTACCACACCTTTCCTTCAGTCTAATATATCACTGGAGAGGACAGTCTCGACTATGTGAGTTGTGCTCCTTTTAATGGTTATGGTCGGTATCAGTGTCTGCCACTGGGACTCCGTAAAGAAAGGAGTGATGGCCCTGAATCCTATAAACCTATATGCCCTTCTTACATAGCTGGGGGTGGACCATCACGATCTTGGGAATTGGTCTCAAACGTATCTAGTAATGCCCCTTGACAAGTTAAGCTGCCACTGTCTTGGGGGAGGCAGTAATAATGCTGTAAATCTAAATCCTCTTTTAGGCACCACAGACTTCAGCAGCCGGTCACATGGCCCCTTACATGGATCAAAGCATCCTTCAACAGTGAGGCCATCCAAAGGGGAGCCTTAAACTAAACTGTTGTCACTCTCTGCATCATACATACCGAAGTGGAAGACATTTGTGACCTGTAATCAAGGTCATCCTCCTCCTCCTGAATGACACTGGATTCTAAGGAGTCTTGACCAAGATGAGTAGCAAATCCCTTCTATGCTTGTGAGGACAAAATGCCAAAAGCCCATCATAATCTGTCTGCCAGATACACAAGTGTTATGAAGTTAAGAAGGCAAGTGTAAGCTCCCACTGCAGTCTCTAACTCTGTCCTAGGGTGTTTTATCAAAGCTTGTGCCTTAAAGCATGAAAAGTCCCTCTGCATCAACCAAACAGTTGCTGTCCTCCACTACTGGCAGTGTTAAACCTTCCTCTCCCTTCATCAGCAGATGTTCCTCCATCAGTGGTGTAGAACAGTCGCTGTTTTGAAAGCTTTATTTTACACTTGATCTGCAAAGACATACCAAAGTCATTCAGCATGACAACCACCAGAAAGGTATCACCAGCAGAGGTTAATCCACAGACAGATGCCAGGTGAAGAGGTTGTGCAAGCACAACCTCATTATGAGTGTCCTTGGACTGTGAAGGCTTGTGGGTAATTCTCAGATTCCGCAGACCAAGGGCATAACATCCAGATGACACTGTGTAGTGCCACTGGGGTTCAAACACCACGAACTTCGTACGGTTTAGATGAGCCAGCACAGCATCCGTACTAAATTCAAGGGTTTTTGGTCTGAAGTCCTTGCAGACACTTCAAGAAAAGATGCTGTGGTCAAGGCCTAAACAATATTTTATGTATTTGCGCTTAATGCTTACAACACTAAGTTTTAAAAATAAAACACTGAAAACAAACAAGACATAATAAAACTATGCAATTTAAAACAACCTCGGGCCAAAACATATTGAAATTACCAGCTATGAGCAAATTAACACAAAGTCTGCAATGACTGAGTGAGAAATGTACTCTCTCAAAAATCAAAAGCTAAAAAATAGAAATCAGTACATACTCTACTGGGCTCTCAGCAGATTTACCCAAAAAGAAGAAACTTTTTAAAGGACCTCTGCAAGGTGGATTCTGTCTCACAGGCCTAAATCCAGAATAGTAACCAATTCTGGAGGACAGGAGAAATATGTGAAAAAAAAAAAAAACCCATCAGAACTTGAAAAGAATGTCACTGGAATGGCTAGTAACCCAGCAGCAGCTGACCAGGTTGGCATAGGTCTCGGCATCTCTTTTAGATAACCAGGACCCTAACTAAGAAGTGCATGGAAAACAAATGTCAAGACAAAAGCAGCCATAACCTGCAAAGCAGCACAGATCATGAACAACTAGTATGACTTGATATTATCTGAACACCAGAGATTAGTCGAACTGTGGGTCTGAGACATGTAAGCAGGTTTTGAGATGGGCAATATTTGTGTGTGTGAAATAAGACATCTTAACAGCAGCAGACACTTGATCCTGAAAAGTCAGTCTGTCAACAGTTATACTCAGATCATGAAACCCAGAGAAAAATTCAAACAGACTGACCATAAAATACCAAAGGAGAAAACAGTGGTATGGTCAATGGATGGAGAGTAGCATGCACAAGCAATGTTATGGTATTTGTTGGGCCTTGTTTCAGCCTATTTGTGTGACGGCAACAAAGAACAGAAACCAAGCAATCTTCTACGCTAGTAAAGTCTGGCACTTGAGCCAGAAGGAAAGGTAGCGCCAAGCACCAGCAACACAAGACTACATGAAATATCCTTCTGTGTAACGGTCCTTCTAACGGACAGCATACAGCTGGTGAATAATGAAGGACAAAGATGAAGTCCTGGGGACAGCACACTTGAAAAGCTGGTCAGTCTGGTGAATTTAGGGTAGACACCACTCAGTGAGTGTGGCCAAACAGATGAGGTTTAAACCAATTCAGAAATGCAGGAGTACCAGCACAATCAGAAATCCATGATCCACACAGTCAAAGACTACAGCCAGATCAGATAAGATTAGGATTAAATATTCCTTCTGGTCTCACCAGGGAATCATTTGTGATTAAGTGCTCTCTCCACACACTACCTATATCTATAATCTAAATGACACAGACTCATCTGGTTATACGTTACCAAACAGGAATAAAGCTGCGTGCACAACCACATTCTCAATACCCTCGGCACCAACAAAAGAAAGGTCACAGAGAGGTTAATAATTTCCAGAATGTTTGGATCCAAAGATGGTTGGTTTACTTATGCATGTATGTATGTTTTTACTTAGTGCTTGTTAATCAAGTAATCTGGTCAGGACACCACATCAGCCATGACTCAAACCAATCAAATACAAAGAAAAAAATATTTTGAACATGTACATGCAAAGCAACACCGGTTTGAAATACAAAACAAAGCATAACATGAAACATCTATTTCAATTTAAAGCAAACAGAACAAAATTAAGTTTAAACTTTACAAAAGATGACAAAACTCAATCAGTATACCAGGTATAAGATTTGTACGGATTAGGGTGGTGGAATTTATTGGATATACTGGCAAATGAACCAAGACGCTGAGAGGAAAAAAAAAACAAAAAACAGGGAAATGTAATAGAATGGGAAGAGATCAAGAAGACATTTGGAAGGGGGGTTAGAGACTGCCCTCCCTTTCACGGATTAATATTAGAGTATAGGCAAAGAGAAAGAGATAAAAGAATCCTATGAAAAATAACTGCTGTGTTAAGAGTGTTTAGTTGAATCTGGAACAGAAGTGGCTGTTAAAAACGTAATTAGTGTACCATATAAAACACTGCACCACTACAGCAATCAAAGGCAGTCAGAAAAGACTGTGCAGACAGCTTGGATAAGCTGTTCACAAGGAAACAATGACATGACACATACAGCTTCCAAGTATGCAACTAAGTCTACAAGCTTTAACATTTTTGCTTGAAAGTGTTTGGATGGACACTTCATACAACAGACTCTAAATAATTTTTTCCTTAGGTAGATGGCAAATGTTGTGAGGAGTGATGGGGAAGTAACCGGTTTTTGGACTGTAATGACTTGGCAGACTTCAAAAATTCTCCACAAAGTACTCTGTCACACATGTTGGGTGAGCCAATGGGTGTAACTAAGAAAATGATTTTTTTTTTTTTTTTTTTTTTTAAGCTTGGATACAAGACCTTAATTGCCTAGACACAGTAAGGCCTTGCTAAATTTAATCCTGGTGAAATCAATGTTTATATAAACTGTACCTGAAGTACTGAATACTATGAGAATGATAAAAGAAATGGAAATGGGGTCTTTAGAATAGGGTAGGGGCAGCGGCCACGGTGGTGCAGCGGTTAGCATTGTCGCCTCACAGCAAGAGGTCCTCCCGTTCGATTCTCGGTTGGAGCGCCCTCTGTGTGACGTCTGCATGTCCTCCCCGTGGTCGGGTGACGTATAAGGATATGCAGGTAGGTGCGTGTGTGAATGCGTGTGCCTTCTTTGAAGGCTGGGCTGGCAACTCAGCACCGTAAAAATCCACTGCCAATCATTAGCATACCGGAGTTCCGCTGTGGCGACCCCTAACCGGGAAAAGCCGAAAGGCATAAATAAAGAATACTATAGGGGGCAAATTACATAGAAAAAATGGAAACTGTGGCAACAATACATGTACAATAATGTTTTGTTGGAGGAGTGAGATTTAAGTGAAGGCAGAAACTGAGCTATTTATGTAATGTTGACTTGATGACAGTTATACAAAAACATGTGATGTATAATACTTGTAACTAAGAACATCTTAATACTTTTTTTTAATTAATGTATGCTGGCATGTGTCTTAAGTGATAACCCAATAAAGGTGATTAAAAGGTTTTGTAAAGATTTCAGTCACCAATGCCTCCTTTTAAGGTGTCTAGAAAGTTTCCAGTTCCTAACAAGCTGCAAATAACAGAGAATTAATGGGCTGATGGTAATGAGAAGCATCTTGATCAGACTCAAAAGACCCACATCCAGATCAGAGTTGGATACATCACTGACACTCCTGTCATGAGGCTGTCACAATCAACAATCTGGTGGTGCCCTGCCATAAACAAACTTTACAACAAAAGGAAGAAACTGTTGCAGAAAAGAGGAAAATCCCAGGATGAAAAAAAACTCCCTTACCAGCCTCAGTAAGAAGCTGAGATCCCTCATAAAATCCTCCAAAGCTAGTTACGAAAATAAAATTGCCAAAGATTCCAAAGACAACCACAAGGCATTTTATAGCTATGTCAAGAATCTAAATGGCAATGCTCAGATCTGCTCTGAGCTACAACAGAATGGCATTAAATATACTGATCCCAAGGATATTGCCAATATCCTGGCAGATCAATTCAGTGCCAACTTCACCCCCCCTCACCCCCAAAAGGGCCCATCTCAATACCAAAAGATTGCCAAATTCCAGTAATAACAGCCACACAAATAAAAAACGGACTCTCCAAAGCTAAGAACACAGCATCCATGGGACCAAATGACATCCCAGGCTATGTACTACATGAACTACAATATGAACTGGCACCTCACCTAAGTGTCATGTTTAATCATAGCCTCACCTCAGGCTTCGTGCCCACTGAGTGGTGCACAGCTACAGTTATCGCACTCCACAAGGGGGATTCACCTTGGATCCTGGGAACTACCGCCCCATCAGTCTGATGAGCCTGATCTGCAAGGCCGTGGAACATATCATGGAACTTACAAAGACACTGGCAACCTTCAAACACTGGACCCCACCCAGTTTGGGTTCGTCAAGGGCTGATCTTGTCTCCTGAACCTGACTGACTTCTTCGAATCAGTCTCCAGAGCTGTGGACGAGGGTAAGGCGGTCCACACAGCTTATTTGGACCTCATCGAGGCCTTCAACACCATCCTCCACTCTGGAATCATAGATAAACTTACTAAGCTGGGCATTAATCCCTACATCACTCGATGGGTTGCCAACTGGCTTACTGACAGAAGCCACACTGTAATAGTAGGTGATTCCAAATCCAACTCCAGACAAGTGGAGTACCACAGGGTTCAGTCCTGGGGCAGCTCTTGTTATGGATCTACTTCTCTGAGGTACAAGCCAACACTAAGGGGACTGTGGCTAACAAAGTTCACAGATGACTGCAAACTGGGAGCCATTATTGAATCCCCAAATGATGTGGATATTCTACAGAAGGGCCTTACAGAAACAGATGCTTGATGCCAGAGCCATGGGCTCAAGCTCGATGCCAAGAAATGTATAGTTATCCCCTTTGGGAAAAAACATGTACCCGTGAATTACCACATAGGTGGCAGCACACTAAACACCAAAAGTGTGATAAGAGACTTAGGGACACAGGTGGACAATGGTCTCACCTTCAATAATCACATCACCACAACAGTAATGAAAATCCTTCTATGTGGCACACCTCATCACTAAGAGCTTTTCATCTAGAAAAAAGGAGGTAATTGTCCCACTGTACTCATCCCTCATTAGACCCATTACAGAATACAATGCCCAGTTTGGTATGTACCTCTCAAGGCATCTGCAACAACTGGAAAGGCAACAGAAATACCTTACTAAAAGAATCACAGGCCTAAAGCTCACGGTCCAGGGAAGTGAATACTGTGGGAAGAAATAGCCTGGGAATTGTTATGACTTGGCTTGTATAGACTCTAGGGCTGATAGCCTAGTACCAACCTATGAATCTATAAGAGCCTACCACCAACCCAACTTGCAGGTTAATTAATGCATTAGGCTAGCTGCCTTTGTGGGCCACTTTAAGACTAGCTAATTTCCCTTCTGGGCTAGAATTAAACTATCCCATTTGGTTTTAGACTGACCTTACCCATCACACTTACAGTAATTGGGACAGAGGATGACTTGCATGCCAGACACAGGTCGCCTCTTAGTACTGACTACAGAGACCGAGCTTTCAGTCGGTCCTTGTAGAACATGTTTTGGCTTTCTTTCTTTTTAATAAGGTATCTCTGTGGGCATACCAATTGCTGCATGTATCTGGACAGATGCATACCAAAGGGGGCATTATGCTCAATGACTACCCTAATCAGGGCTGAGTAAAGGGGGGCAATGATATCAGTAGATCTATGCACAATCCCTTTGTTTATAAGTTGTGCAAGAAGGAAGGACTTTCTTACAATAATGGACATATGTTGGTCAAAAGGTAGGTCACTGCCCACATAAGTTCCCAAATCCCAAACAACTGGGTCTACTCTTAGGGGTATACTGCCAATGTGGTAGCTCCCCAGGACAGATAACTTCCCAATGACTACAATAATGCATTTTTTGGCATTTAGTTTCATTTTATTCAACTCATTTCAAGATGCTAAGAAGTAACTTGACCTTTGCCACCTTGTCACATTTATCAGCATAAAAAACCTCTACAGAGTTCCAGGTAGGCTGGGCTGCAGAACCTGTTGACCACCCAAAAGTGCACAGTGGGACAATTAATCGGGCTAAGATATCATTGAAGAAAAAGTGGCTCTCGTGTTCAAGATCTCAGGCTGGCAGTGTTCATAATGCTTATCCACAACAAGTTTGACCTTGAGCATGTGAATCCAACTCCAACTTCTCTCTAACTTTCTAATCTTTATTGGCATCAGCTAGGTTTAAAGACCCTAAGCTTCTGTAGTACAGCCAATGTCCACTTAAGCTGTGCTGAAGAGTTCAATAAAAAAGCCAAAACATGTATGGCCACAGCTAGTTTTGGCTTTACCGACCTGAATGTAATGGGGTGTGGGGGTGGAGGAATAATGATCTACTTAAAAGGAAAACAAGACAGGCTGTTTTCATGGCATCAGATTGAGAGATCAACTAAAAACTAAAGAACAATGGTGCCACTGCTCAATATATCCAACAACTCTAAATACACCAAACACTTCACTGCAAAGCTTTCGGGTCTACACTCTTCATCAGTACAAATCAATTAAATGTATTCAGTATTTAAATAGGAGATTAAGCTGGGATTTCATCAGCAGTGCAATGGAAGCATTTGCATTTCCTGAAACAATAACAATGTCAAATAGGAGGGTACATGAGGGATCAGAAGCAAAAATGAAAGTGGGAGATTTTCAATCTGATAAGTTGCGTCTGAACAGAGGAACCAGGCAGGGGTGTCCTCTTTTCCCTCTGTTACTTGCTTTACATTTAGAACCACTGGCCTCAATAAGGGGACTCAGAAATAAAATAATATAATTGGTATGGTACTCAAGAATAGTTGGCTTTATTTGCAGATGACATTATTTTATACCTGACAGAATCAGAAAGGGACATCATAGTGTTGTGGAACATTCTGAGACAGTTTTTTTCAGGGATATAAAATTAATGAAGCTAAAACAAAGGCTATAGCTGTAAACTATGTACTTATAAATGAACTGGTTCAGCAATACCCTTACTCACAGGGACATGATAGAATTAAGTACTCAGAAGTATGGGTTACAAAGTATTATGTTACGGCAGCTAAGGATATGTGGAAAGTGTCTAAACAAAAGATAAAACAAAAACTGAGAAACTGGAAGCTCTTGCCTATGGATATGGATTAGCAAGGTACACCAAGTAAAGATATTTTTAGTCCCTTTAGTTTTAAATACAGGACAGGCATATTTTTATAAGTCAGAGGAGAAGCTGTCCGTAGATCACTGCGGCAGAAAAGTTCTGAAGTGGGTATGTGCAGATGTCACATTTACAGCCGACGTTGGTTTATGGGTCTGACATGCAACGTCGCAAATACCCTTTATCCTAACTCTTCGGTATACTGGCCGGATGTCCAGTGCTGCAGGCAGTGACCTCTCTACAGTTATGAATACTGCAACATGAGAAAAGAAGGAAAAGCTACAACTGAAAGTGGAAAAGGACGATGATGAAGCAGGTGATAATTCAAAAAAATAAGGAAAATGGGATTTTGGATGTAGATCCTTAAGGAGAACAGTCATTTCAGAATACTGTATTTATAAAGTAGCAGAAAGCATACCAATAACTAAATATTCATGAGAATGATCAAAGGAGATTATGCCAATAGGAATGACTGCAATTAGGGAAAAGAGAACAGGCAAGAGAGGGTTGGAAGTTACTGGATGACACTGGCGAAGGAACCAAGGTATTGGGAATAAATCATTTATTGAGGAAAAGGTAACATAATGGGAACAGGCCAAAGACATCTGGACTGCAAGCTAGAGATTGTCTTCCTTACCTGGGACTGACAGAGTACAAGAAAAAGGGACAGGAGAGTCCTAAATGAAAGACTTGCACTGGTTGAGCTTTTAACTGAATCTAGAACAGAAGCAGCTGTTAAAAAGGGGATAATTAGTAGGGCATATAAAGTATTGTACGATAACTATAGGAATCCATCAGAGGATGTTACAAAAGACTGGAATGAGATTAGATAAGCAATTTTCAAAGAAAAAAAGGAAGGATGTATGTATGGCTCCTAAATAAACTAACTCTAAAAGACTACGGATTTTTGCCTGGAAATGTCTGATAAGGTACTTTTATACCCCAAGCAGACACCAAAGAATTTTTCCTCAAGAAGATGATAAATGTTGGAGGTGTAATAGAGAAGAAAGAGGTACCTGGGAGCATATATCCTCAGACTGTAGTGTGTTGGCAGACTTTAAAAATTCCCTACAGAGTCCTCCATCAGGAATATGGAGAAACAAATTAGTGTAACTAAGGAAATGATTTTTGGGCAGAGATACAGAATCAGAATTGCCTAGACATAAGAAGGCCTTGTTAAGTTTAATTCTGGTGACTGCCAAAAAAAAAGCAATTACTAGAAAATGGAAATCAAAGTCTAAGCCTGCTGCAATCAAAGTGGTGAACATTTAACAGAGATAAATGAACAAGAAGTGTGATGTTTTGAAAAGGGTAGGAGTAAATTATATAAACAAAAATGGAAATTGTGAGAACTATACATGCAGAAAAATGTTTTGGAGAAGGAATGAGGTTTAAAAGGCAGTAATTCAACAATTTATGTAATGGTTGTTCCACACTGCAAAATAAACAACTCTGCAAAGTGTGTTGCTATCATATGCTGGGCACAAGCTAAAGCCAGTGGGACAGGTACAACTAAAACCATATAAGAATAAGATGTACAATAAGCTGTTTCAAGACAACTCTGCAATCTCAGCTGAAACACACTAAGGAGAATTAACAGCATACAGACAATTCTGCTGGAGGCAACAAAAATGCAGTCAACGCCAAAAATGCTTAATGTGCGACTAAGGGGGTACTGCTAATTATTTCTATGACAGTTCTATAAGAAAATTCAGAACACAGTATGAATGTTCGCAATGACAGTTCAAATACTCGAATGGTGTTAAAGTAAACCAGGGCAGAGAGTAATACAGAGAGCAATAGACTCGAATAAGAAGGTCAAGTTTTCAGAATCTTGTGAACAAATGCTCAAGAAAAAAAGGAGAATGTCCACTTTAGGTGCTTCATTACGCATAAATAAAATGCAGACTGCTGAAACAAATGTAAACTCAAGTCTTCAATGCCAAACACAAATCCATCAGAATTATTCAGACTTGAAGGTTTATGATGCTTAAAGAGAGTGCATAGCACATTAAATCAGTCAGGGGCCGGTGATGCACAACTCATGTACTGTGCTTACTGCTCTAAGATGAGAGAGAAAATGAGCTTCCACACATGGAACCTCACGGTTTACTGAATGCATCAAACGTATGCTGACACCAGTTAAGCAAGCTAAATTCAGAATTTTAGACCCACAGGACTTTAACTGTAGTCAAAACAAGGATTACTAATTACAGATACAAGAAATTATTCTGTCTTTTGGCTTTTCCCGGTTAGGGGTCGCCACAGCTGAAGTACGGTCCGCTAATGATTGGCAGTAGATTTTTACATACCGAGCTGCCAGCTCTGACGCACAACCTTCAACAAAGGTACGCCCATTCACGCACGTCTCCACACAGAAGGCATTCGAGCTGAGAATCGAACCGAACAGCGTATTACTGTGAGGCGACAACGCTACCACAGCACCACCACCGCAGTAATTACAGACACAAGAAATACTTGTCACTATTCAAAATGCAAAGTTTTTTTCAGCTCTAAGAGGTGGATATTTAATATCCACTATGTTTTAGACTACCTTTTAGAATTCTGCCAGAACCAGAGATATTACAACATACAATGGCCAACATGACTGAGGGATTCAAAGTTGCCATGACTACTGCTATTGACATTCTGCTCTGTGGAGTTACTAAAAAGAGCACAACACATTCACTCACTGCTTCCTACATGAGCATACTTGCCAGGACATACAAGATGCTCTTTATCTTGGAAAAGCATACACATACAAAGCTGAGACTTCAATTGAATCCTGAGATGAGAATGTTTGTTCATCTTTGTACGAGCATATAAAATTAAATACTCCATCTACAGACCACAAACTAAGCTACATCTGTAGCTTAGAATGGGATACGTAAACACAGTAAAAAGAGAATTTAGATAAAGAATGCTGAAGAAATATAACTTTTAAAACAATTCCAACCCTACACTGTTTGCAGGTGCCTCATATAATAAACATGAAAGAATTCCTGATTACTACAACAATTATTTTACGATTCCCTACCTCTGGTCTCCATTTAGTGAGATTGTGCTGGGTGGGCTACTTAAGCCAATGGTATTACTACAAAAGACAGTAAAACATGAAGACATCTACTAATGTAAGCGGTTAATTAACATTAGCAATATTCCACTACTGAGGCAGACATTAAATAATCAGAGTTACATTGTATATGTGTTGCCTCTTTGTACAAATATTGTATAAGGGAGCAACACGTGTTTGAGGAAGTCAAGGAATAAATTAAGCATTAGTGCAACTGACCACATGGGGTAAGACAGACACTTCTTTGACAAACACATTATTAATATTATTAATTTTAATGTTAAAAATAATCTCTCTTGAATAGTACAGCATGTGTTAGGACACAAGATATCTGCAAATAGAAAGGAAATGGTTGGCATCCACAGTGAAAACATTACTGACGAAGTACAAGAGTTCCTGAAAGAGTTTTTCCCCAAACATTGTAAAAATTATGAAATACTAATACAATGGAGCATGATTCTGACATGTGAGCTACGCAACTAGTGTGTGTGACAGTAGCCAAATGATGGTAAACATACTGGCAAAAGAAACAATAAAAATACATATATACATATCTGAAGCATACAGATACAGTATTAGTACCATTAACTTAATATTAACTCTCATATCTCATGAAACATAGGTCAATGTTAGGAAGCAAGGTGGCATCTACATGGTACCAGGACATGGTAGACACCACTGAGAAATATACAGAGCTTGAGTTTATAACAAATGTTCACAATAGATTATGAAAAAATAAGAAATTTTACATATTTACATAAATAAGAAAAATGCAGTAAGATATTGTCAAGCCAAAGGGAGTTGACACAAGCAGTATGTGTGCGCTGTTAGAAAAACAGCACTAGACATAAACAGGACAGTGAAACAGGCACAGGCAAAACTACCCGAGATACACTGGATCAGTATTAAAAATATTCTAGTACTGGGCATAATAACTCATGAGTGCTGGACTGCACATGAGACAAAGGAGCAAAGTAAAAGCTCAGATGATATGCTTGGCATGCACAACGAAACAAAACAGCATGGGGTGTATATGGTTGTAGTTAAGAAGTATTTGCTTGTTGTATCTTTCGGCTTTTCCCGGTTAGGGGTCGCCACAGCGTAACTCCGGTCCGCTAAGGATTGGCAGTAGATTTTTACGTACAGAGTTGCCAACGAAAGTACGCCCATTCACACACGTCTCCACACAGAAGACACTTTAACTGAGAATCGAACAGGACGTCTTACTGTGAGGCGACAACGCTACCGCAGCACCACCACCGCAGATTAAGAAGTATTTGCTACAGGTTATAAAAAACATCTTCCGCAACAACATGAAGTGTGATACAGTCATTCTGCAGTGGCACATGCCAGCAGTGGGTGTTGGTAAATGTGTCCAATAAAAGTTTGTTGCAATGGAAAAGAAAGATTCAAGTAAAATGCTCAACTGTCTGGAGTGAGTGGAAGGATGAGCAAGTTCAGGTTTAATGGACTGCGAGAAAACCAAGACGGTGCTAGAGAGGCAAGGGTTTGACTGGGGACTGAGAAAGTGGTAAGGTTTCTAGCATTTGCATCAGACAGGCTGTATGGTAAACACATGACGACTCTGTTACAAAAACACATACTGCAGCAGTTATGGCAGCTACAAAGGAAATTTATAGCTGTGGGCTACACAAGCAGACCGTGCGTTTGATGCTATTAGTGTTTTAAAAATGTTCAAATACAGACTGCCCTTTTCAGCTGCATTGATTTACTTGCCAGAAAGCAACCTGCAGTGCTAAAAATGCTAAGGCCAAGTTAAAAGACTGAATCCTTCATTCATATTTTGGAAGAAATGGGGAAGAAACATACGAGAATTACCAATCTGACTCTTCCAGCAAGTCTAGAGCTAGACAGAAGAGTATGAGAATGCTTGTGCCAGTTACACAAGTATTTATAGTGAGGAGTATTTTATGGCAGACTGACTACATCAGAGAAAATTTGTATTCAACTGCATTAAACTGGAGGGTTAATTAAGAAATGAGACACTCCCAACAATTACTGGCGCTAAAGACTGAGTGACAAAAGTGAATTATTTTGAAAAGGAGGGGGAACACCATAAATCAGTTAACTGTCAAGTCAGTAAACAGTGCCACAGCCTTTTTCTTATTGTAAACAAACACACTTAATGGGTAATAACAAGGAGCTGTGGAGGACATTTTTGTATTAAGTTACACAACCAAGACAATTACTGATACAGAACAGTCTTATTTGTGTTTCATTGCCAATCACAGCTTTTCGATTCACTAAAAACTGCAAAATTGTCTGCATTGTAATAGGTTCATAGGTAGGTACTAGGCTATCGGCCCAAGGGCCTATGCAAGCCTAGCCAACAAGGTTCCCTGGCTTATGCCACCCAAGAAAGTTATTTTCCTGTGCCACTGACGAGCAGAGACAGAAGTGATCCCCGGGGTGTATTTCCTATTTCCCATCCACTCATCAAGATTTTTCTTGAAGAGTGCTAATGAAGAACTTTGCTTGACATAGATGGGTAGCCTGTTCCAGAGTATGGGAAATCTCTGGGATAGGAACCTATCCCTCCAGCATGTCCTGTTTATTGTGGTGACAAGGTTTAGGTCCCTAGAGCGTGTAACTTGGAGGGATTGGGATTTCTTTAGGTGTAGCATGTCCAATAGCTCTGGGTTTGACATAGCTTTATGTTAGGCAGAGATCACCTCTGAGTAGGCGATATGCTACGGAGTAAAGCTGGAGTTTTTTGAGGCGGTCAGTGTAGGGCATTTGTTTGAGTCCAGTAATCCTCTTTGTGAGGTACTTCTGTGGCCTTTCCAACTGCTGCAGATGTCTTGTGAGGTACATTCCAAAAGGGGCATTGTACTCTATTATAATGGGTCTAATGAGTGATGAGTAGAGGGTAACGATGACCTCTTTTTTCCTGGATGAGAACCCTTTTATGATGAGGTGTGCCACGTAGAAAGACTTCCTGACTATTGTGGCGATGTGACTATCAAAGGAGAGACTACTGTCCACCTGGGTCCCAAGGTCTCATCACGCATTCGATGTTAAGTAGATTGCTGCCTATGTGGTAGTTCATGGGTACAGAGTTTTTACCAAAGGGGATGACACTGCACTTTTTGGCATTGAGCTTGAGGCCATGGCTCTGACACCATGCATTTGTCTCAGAGAGGCCTTTCTGTAAGATGTTCACATCATTTGGGGACTTGACTATGGCTGCTAGTTTGCAGTCATCTGCAAACTTCGTTAGCCAGAGGCCTTCTGTGTTTGGTATCTACTTCTCTGAAGTACAGGCTAACAGGAGCGGTTCCAGGATGTGGTGCTCCACTTGCCACTGGTTTGAGGTCAGATTTGGAGTCTGCAACTTTTACAGTGTGGGTTCTGTCAGTGAGCCAGTTGGCAACCCATCTTGTGACGTAGGGATTTATGCCTAGTTTATTGAGTTTAGCTATAATTCCAGAATGGGGGATGGTGTCGAAAGCCTTGGCGAGGTCGAGATAGGCTGTGTGAACCACTTTACCCTCATCTACGGCTTTGGTGACTGCCTTAAAGAAGTCGATCAGGTTCAGGAGGCATGACCTGCCTTTCACAAACCCGAACTGGGTGGGATCCAGAGTTTGGAGGTCACCAATGTCTTTGTTTATGAGTTCCATGATGATACGACTTCCACCACTAAGATGTGGTATTTGAGTTGCATTTACTTATTGGTTTAACTGGCAGTCATAAACATTTGATGAACACAATCTGTTTGCATCCAGGTACAGCTTATAATGGAGACTATCTGTTCACAGCTGTTTAAAAATCCCTTTAGACTGTTTCAGGTGTGTACTTAATACATGTTAGAACATTTTAAATTTATTTCAATGTTCTTTATATAAAGCCTGCACACTTGAGTCTTACATTTGCACAAAAGGGGGATTTTTAACAACATATTAATTACAAGATCCATATTATGAAGGGAGCAAAACAGTATTGCAATAGGAGAATGGCTGGTAGACCCAGTGTAACGTGAGGCACTGGGGGCCGGGCTGGTACTATGAGGTACAAGAGAACAAAAAAAAAAAAAAAAAATTGTTATGGGTTCTATTTTTTGCCTTTTGACACACAAGAGAAAGTAATACAATTGGTCAGCCATCTGTAAATTTGGACTGGAAACAGCCCCCTCCCTACTTTCCTGTTGCAAACAAGAAAAAACTGACTACACGTTCTAATGTGCTTGGTTAAGTGCAAATATCTCAGTTGCCTACGTACATCCGGAGAGTACAATTACTCTTTTTTTTCCCGTTTCGAGGAATGGGAAAGAAAGAATGTAACCAAACAGCTTAGCTGAGCATGAATTTCATGACTACTTTTAGGAATGAAGCAACTGTTCTCAAACTGCATGTCCTTGTAAAAAGACCAAGCATGGGTCTTTATACAATAGATGGACTTCCAAGATGGCTGCACATTGAGTAACAGCTTCTTTCTACCCCTCTCAGTGTGGCGTAAAAACAGAAACTCAGCAGAGAAGGCCAGTAGACTTCTGTTTATGGGTAAATTTCAGTAACTGGCTAGTAAGTGCACCACCTGAATGCCAGAATAAAGAAATACAAAGACCTGGAAAAAAATCAGCCAAAAAAGTGAGGAAGAAACAATGACTGGGAAAAGTTCTGCAGCTGTTCAGCAAAATGCAATACAACCTTCAGACATGACTTCTAATAACTTACAGGAAGATACAAGACAACCGCATACAGCCCTAGTTAAAATAAAACACTGACGGAGTATATCAACACAAACAGAAAATGGAAGAAGCTTTAAACAGAAATTCTTATGAGATGATACAGCTGCAAAAATCAGAGGTCGAAATGAAAACAAGGCTGGCTGAATAAAAGACTGCTCAGGAAGAGATTTTTCAAAAAATAGAATTAAAGGACAAAGCACATAGGGAAAACCTGAGATTTTCAGCTATACCAGAGAAGCTGGAAGGAACAGACTGCATTAATTTTATAAAACCATAAATAAGCAAGTGGACTGGTATTCCACAGCAGTTCTTGTTAGATGAAAGGGCACATACATCGTGTGTATGCTCCATCTCTGGTTAAAGAAAGCAACCTAGACCTTTAATAGTAAAGATGCAATCCTACCAGCAGGAGTAGATGATTCTGACAGGACTGTGGCAGAAGGACAAAGTACACTGCTGTACAAAGCTGTCCTCAAAGTATTCTTCCCTAGAGGGACAAAATCACTTTTTGATGAAGGACATGCTAAGAAGGAAGTACAAAAGTATGTCCAACAAAAAGTAACCTGTGATACAGAAGGAGATTCTGCTTCCTGTTCTTTTGGTAATGAACACCACAGAGGGACTCTACCTGTGAAACCTTCTCAATTTTTTAAAGGAAAATGTTGGACAGAAGGAAGGGAGCACAAGAGTTGACTAGAAAAAATCAATAGTATGTTGGAAAGTAAGCAGAGACAAGATTCTGGAGATGAACAGTAACAAAAACCAGTAACTTAATATGGGATTACAATGCAATAATTAGATTTGTGAAATATGAAAGAAGAAAAAAATCTGGAAATATTGGATTTTTTCAGAACTGTTTGACTTGGAGACTCTAAAACATATGCCCTACTTTAGGTCATTAATGTTCGGGAAAGTGCTTTGAGGAGGGAAGAGGAGGGAGAAGTTAACAGTAAGTAAAGATTTTTTTTCTTCTTAAATAGTACCGATTTTGATGCATGTGGTTTTCTTTACATGCTATAAAGTTTTTTTCCAGTTATTCTTAAGTGTAAAGAGGATTGTAACCAGAAGATGCCATTCTTTTCTTTTTCTTCTTGTTCAGGTTTTAAGAAATGTAAGCACTGCAATGTAAAAAAAAAAAAAAAAAAAAAAAGCATGATACAAGAAAAATTAATGTGCTTTTTCTAATTCTTAAATGGGGGAATGACTAGATTAAAAGACCTTACACTGACTTAGCAACAACGTTTGAGAGAGCAAGTAAATGAAAAATAACACTGAATATTACGACATTTTTTTTCTAGCAACGGCATGCATGTTCAGTAACAATTCTACACCTGCTCTTCATGTTTCCATGGAAACAATCTGATAAAGATAAACTGGCTGCCTAGTTCTCATGTCTCCATGAAGACAATATGATAAAGAGAAACTGGCTACACTCTGGTGGAGAGTGATTGGCTAAGGGAAAAAATTAGCTAAGAAATAATGTTCACTGAAGGCATTCAGGGGGTTTCAGAAGGTAGATAATGTTCTTTGAAAGCATTCAGGGGTTTTCCCTGCTAGGATTGCTATAAAGATAAGATAAAACCAATAAGCACTTAGTAGGAGCACAGGCATGCGTCCCTAGCATGGATAACCTTTCTTTTAGGTTAACTCAAGTCTGTACGTGTGGCTGTCAGTTTGGTACGTTTGTTCCTATTAGGAGGGTAAAAGCTTCAATACCTGAAGGTGTACATAGTTTTTTGTGTTAGCATTAAGTTAGATTTTGGGGGGGGGGAGGGGTGTCTGAGGCTTTCAGTAAAACAAAAAGTTTTATAAGATGTGACATAAGCTCAAATGGATATGACCAGAAGCAACTGCACAAAAGTTCAACCTGTCAAACAGTGTATGCACAAACCAGAACTATACATTTAACAAACAAGGTGTTAAACATAAAAGGTGGGAATAATACCTTTTTAATATGATGTTTTCTTTCATGTCTTTAAATGTAAATGGCCTCACAGATAAATACAAAGAAAGAGTAGTGAACTATATTACAAATGTAAAGTGCAAATATCTATGTTACAGGAGCTACACTTAAAGAACTGAATATGTGAATTTAATAAAAAAAGATTTCAGGATGGTTATTCAGCGGAATACCTTGGACAAAGGAAAAGAGGAGCAATTATATTAACTGCAAGAGAAGCTCCAATTGTGATAGAAGATGAAAAAGATAATAATGGCAGGTTTGTAGTGCTAAGGGGCTACTGGCATGTTATTTACATTCCACATAAAACTGCTATAATGGAGCTCAAGAAAATTCTGGGAGTAATGGTCAGTTTTCAGCAAGAAATATTACTTGTAGGTGGAGACTGAAACTGATTTGCAGCAGTGAAGATATGTTGGGGGGGCAGAAGGGGAAAATACAACAAGGGAGGGCAGACTTTTGAAGAAATTTATGAAAATATTTAGCAATGTAAGATGGGACTTCAGTAATAAGAGTTCAGAATGAATTTACATATTATTCCCCAAAATATGAAAAACAGGCTAGGCTAGACAAAACTTACATTTCACAGGAAAATGTGCATTTAACTGAAGGTCTTGATACTCACCCAATAACTATTTCAGATCACGTGTCAATAACAGCTAAAATAAAAGCACAGCGTGATGAAATAACAATTAGACATTGGCACTTTCCCACCTACCTGTTGAAAAGAGAGGAATTTAAGGAATGAGTTGTTGAGATTATTCAGAAGCTATTAGAGAAGATAGAAATTTCTTCTGAAAATATAGCTAGGTAGTAGGATAAAATTAAGGTGGAGTTTAAAAATAGGGTGGAAATAAAAGAAAGGCAGCTACGGTTAAGAAGTAACAAAAGTTATTTAGAGGGACTAACAAATGTTAAAGTATTGCAGACTGGGGGAATCTCACAAAACAAGAGGAGGATCAACTGCAGAATACTAGGCAAAAAAAATAAGGGATTACCTCGATATTATGCATGAGCTTAGAAAGACTGCTGTTAAACTGTTTTTTGATAACACTAGGAGTACAACATTTTTCTGGACGATGACAAGAGAAAGTAGAAAGGTCTGTAGGAAGTCTACAACATGGAAGGTAACAAGAGATCCTGTAGAGGTATTATAAATATTTTGGAAATTCTATGAGAGTCTCTACAAAGCAGAGAAATATGAAAATCAAGAAAAGATACAAATGGAAATGTTTAAGAAAGAATTAAATATGCCAAGGTTAAAGATAAACACACTCAATTACCAATGATTAGGATAGGAGGAGATGAGAAAAAAATTGTGATGTATAACCAATCTACAGGAAAGCCCCAAGAAGAGATGGTATTACTGTGCAAGTTTGGAAGCTAGAAGGAAAAAAACCCATAAAGATCTGGAAGGCTTTGTTTAACAGTATTTTAAGAGAAGGAGAAATACCACTGTCCTGGAGGAAAGCAGTGGTAGCTGTAATACCTAAAGAGGGTAAAGATCTATCGGATCCAGTTTTGTACAGGCCCATTTCAATACTAAACCATGATTATGAAGTGTTCATGTCTATAATGGCTTAAAATGGCAAAAGTAATGCCAAAACTGATAGATGGATCAATGCGGTTTTGTGGAGGACAGGTAAACATCTGACAACATCGACAGAACACTGATGATCCAGAGGGAAAGAGAATGTATGAAAATACCATTGTTGTTTGTGGGTCTTGATGCATAAAGCATTTGACAGAGTAAGCTGGGACTTTATGAACGAGGCAATGGAAGCTTATGAATTTCCTGAAAAAAATAAGGTTGATTAGGAGGATATATGAGGGATCGGAGGCGAAAATTAAAGTGGGTGGGGTCCTCTATGAATATTTCTGCTTGAGCAGAGGAACAAGGCAGGGGTGTCCTCTTTCCATTTTATCAGTTGCATTATACTTAAAACCATTAGCAAAGAAAATGAAGGACTAAGAAATCCAAGGATATAATTGGTATGGTAGTCAAGAAAAAGCTGGCTTTATTTGCAGATATTACTTTTATACCTGACAAAAACAGAAAGACATTAGAGTGTTGTGCAACAATTTGAGACATTTTCAGATGATTTCAAGATATAAAATTAATGAAGCTAAAACAAAGGCAATAGCGATAAATTATGTACCCACACATGAACAGGTTCAAGAATATCCATATTTATGAGGACATGATAAAATTAAGTATTTAGGAGTATGGTTTAAAAATTATTCTAGTGTGGCGGCTATGGATATGTGGGAGGAAACTAAAAAAATTATACAAAAACTGAGAAAATGGAAGCTTTGTTATATGGATATGGACAGTAAGATACAAGCGGTTAAAATGTTTTTAATATTAGTCTTGTACACCAGTCGAGCATATTTTTATCAACCAGAGGAGAAGTTGTGGATACAATTAATAAAGAGCTGAAGGACTTTCTATGGGAGGGGGAGACAACAAGAGACAAGTGAAATAAACGGATTCTTCTAGTAGAACAGGGTGGATTGGGATTACTCAGTTTGAAGGGTATTTCAAAGTTACACAGTTAAGACTGCTACACATAGCACAAGCAGAAAACTATAAAATCAAAGTGGATAGGGATGATGACGAAATGGGGAAAAGTCAATAAATAAGGAGAGACTGGGATTTTGAATGCAGGCCTTTAAGGAGAATAACAATAATCATACAGAATATTAAATCTATAAGGTAGCAGAAAGTATTCTAAGAACTAAACCAACACAAGAAAGGAGATTCTACCAATAGTGCCAACTGCATTAGGGGAAACAGACTATAGGCAAGAGGGGACTGGAATTTATTGGAGAAAACTGGCAAAGGAACCAAGATACTGGGAGCAAGTAACTACAAAGGGGAAAGACGCCAATAATTTATTTGAACTGTAGGTTAGAGATTGATTTCCCTAGCAGGGATTAATAGAGTACAGGCAAAGAGAAAGAAATGGAGGATCCTAAATATGAAAGATCTGGTAGAATTTTTAATAGAATCTATAACAGAAGCTGCAATTAAAAAAGGAATAATTAGTAGAGCATATAAAATATTACATAACTATAAGAAGCAATTAGAGGAAGTTAGAAAGGATTGGGAAGAGATATTGGAAAAGCAATTCACAAAGAAACAGAAGGATTTATGTACGTCTCCCAAACATGCAACAAAATCTAGATTTAGGATTTTTGTTTAGAAATGTTTATATAGACATTTTTATACCCCAAGTAGACCTCAAAGAATTTTTCCTCAAGCAGACACAGCCAATGTTTAAAGTGTGAAAGAGAAGGAAGAGGTAACTGGAAACATGTTTTCTGGGAGTGCAGTGAGTTGGCGGATTTTAAGGATTCCCTGTGGCATGCATTTTCAAAGATGCTGGGTGGACAGATTGGTCTGACGAGGGAGAAGATTCTTCTGAGCTATGACACAGAATCAGGATTGCCTAGAAGTGGTAAGGCCTTGCTATGCCTAGCAATAGTGGCTGCCAAAAAAAAACAATTAATTAGTGAATATAGTAACAGACAAAACAACTGGAATTGATAGCTTTAGAAAAGGGTAGGAGCAAGTTACATGGGAAAAAAAATGGGAACTATGTGAACAATACATACAAGAGAGGAATGAGGTTTCAAAGGCAGCAGGACTTAAATGAGCTATATAATGTTTGAGTGAGAAAGACTGGGTAGATTATCAGTGACGTATAATGTTTGCAACTGGGAGGTGCATATATTGTGAGGGTGGCCTAATGGTTAAGGTGTTTGCCTAACAAACACAAGGTGCAGGGTTTGAGTCTGACAAGGGGTAACTGGCTAGGCTTAAAATGGCTCGCCAAGGCAGTTAGCTTAGTACTAATCTATGAACCTATGAGTGTGTCAAGTATGGCTTGTGATGTAAAATGCTTGCACAACTAGGATTGTGTCGGTGTGGTTTGTTTTTATTTACGTAAATGTATGACTGCCTATGTAGTAAGTGACAGTTTATTAAAGATGTTTCTGGCTTAAAAATTGAATAATTTATGTAATGTTGCTTAAGGTATATTATATACAGCAATATATGTGAAGAATAATCTATGTTAATATACTTTGATTACTTTTATATGAATGTAAATTTGCCTATGTCACAAGTGATAATTCAATAAAGGTGTTGGAAAAAATAGTAATTTATAAATTATATGATGAATATCTGATAGTCCTCTTACAGAAATAATGGCTAAGAAATAAAGGTCACGAAGCTGATTGTGAAACCACTGAACTTTGTTTTATTAGATTTAGCGCTTTCGTCTAGCGTTTGCCACAAGACTTCCTCAGAATCAATTAAAACCAGTAAACCAGCTCATTAAATATGCAACTACTCCTGTCACCTGTTTAAATTATATTACATCATTGGTTAAAAACCCATCACTCTAGTTTAAAAATCTATTTACTAATAAATATGTACAATACTCTAAGGCATGCACAATGAAATCAATTTTTTTTATATATGTATACATATTTCCAAAATATGTTGCATTGTTTGCATCTCCCATACCCTTAAATCATTTCCCTAAAACATTGTATAACAACAATAACAATTCCATTTATTTAAGGTGTCGTTTCTGTGATCTAATAAACATACCAATGATATAACAATAGCCAGTTATTTTTTATCTATTATCTACTGCAAATGGAAATCGGACTTGAGTTTTAAATAACTCGAAATAGACAGTGTGTCACTTAACCCATAGTTATTAGTAGCATTGCATCGAAGTTGCCAGAGTAATTCCTTGTATTCAAGGAGCAACTCAACTGGCCCTCCCCTAGTCCGCACAACATGTATTTGTTCTAAAACAGAAAATTTAAAACAATGCTGTGAGTACTCCATAATATGTTTCACAAGGGCATTGTTTACACTGCCCTTTCTAATGTCGTATACATGTTGATAGATTCGTTCGTGTAACATATTGTTTTGCCAATGTAAAATTGTTAACAAATTTGACATATTGCAATGTACACAAGACATTTGCTCTGGCAATTAAACTTTTTTGTCAAAGAAACTCTTCCATAACCCGATGCTAATTGTGTTGGCCTCTAAAATAAAGGGGCATTGTGCACAATGTCCACATTTCCGCATCTGACCCTCCTTTTTTCCGGAGTAATTACATTCCAACAAATTCTTAATACACTTGCCTCTCTTGTAAACTATAAGAGGTTTGACGCCAAGTCTTGATTTACAGACTTCATCTCTGGTAAATAGAGTCCAATTATTGTAGAGAACTTCCCTGATGTTATAACATAAGGTGTTGAAAGTGAGAATCATGGCATCAGTATATGGACTACCCCTCCACTTCATGAAATTCTAAAACCAAAGTCACTAATGTACCCCTGGCTGGGGTGTCAGGTGGGGTTCCCAAAAGTGGATAGAAATTACCACTATTTCTTTTCCTTATAACCTCATTCAGAATGGGATTAACAAATACCTCAGGGTACCCCCTCGTAATAAACATTATCCTCAGTTTTTCTAATTCTTGTAAGAAAAGCACAGGGTCACTTATCCTTGATAATCTAACACCCTGTCCCTTGACCAGTGATTGTTTTTCTGATGTGTAGGATGACAACTGTCAAAGTGCAACAGGGTGTTAGAATATGTAGGTTTTCTATACAGAGCAGAGGTAAATCCTTTATTCTGTATGTCTTTATTTATGGTAATGTCCAAATAATTAATGGACTCAAAATTAAAATCCATAGTAAGTGTAAGGAACCCTGTACTTATATTCATGAATTCAAAGAATTGCTGAAGTTGCTATTCTGTCCCATCCCAGAAAATTAATAAATCATCTAGGAACCTCCCATAGAACCTACAGTATTTATAAAGGTTGTGTTTAAATACTGTATTCAGTTCCCACTGAGTTAAGACAAAGTTGGCAAAAAGGGGGGCACAGGCTTAAATAGCTGATTTTCAAATAGCATGAAGTTGTTTTGTAAAACTAACTCCATTAGGATCCTATATATTCTAGAATGGCACTCCGAAGAGAAAGTACACAAGTATTCATAAAACATGTCAATACCTTCGACGTGGGGTATATAACTGTAAACAAGTCTTTGATATCCATGGTGACAAATGTTAAATTGTCAATGAAAATATTACTCTGTATTTTTTAAAGGCAATCTCAAGAATCTTTAAGTACATGTAAATGTTGCGTCGACAATGGGTCTGAAAGGGGGATCCTCAATATACTTGTGTAATTTTAGGATGCCGAAGATTGTGGGGATGCGTGGATGTTTTTGTGTTAGGAAGCTGTGTTCAAGAATGGAAATTTGCTCATTCAACAGTAAATCATTTAAGGTAATATCAATATTCCTATATGAAATATTTAATTCATTCCTAGATATTTCCTCATAAGAATCGGTAAACAAATGAGATTGCATTTTGTCAATATATCGACGTTGATTCATAATTACCAGCCCCCCCTCCCTTGTCCGGTTTCATAACCCTGATGGAACTAATATTAACTATTTCGTTAAGTAATTCAACTTCAATAACAGATAAGTTACAACTAGCATTTCTCTTTTTATTATGATGTAACCTCCTAATTTGTTCCATACAAAGGTTTTCAAACACATGTAAAGTCGGATGCAAGGGTGGGTTAAATGTGCGGGTCTTCCTACATTCTCGTGTGTTTCTAAACGTACTGTCACTGTTGAAATACATTCTAAAATTAAGCTAGCTAACAAATAACTTCAGTTCAAGCAAAGCACACTCCACTCTAGGTGTTCTGGTGGGCACGAAATTCAAGCCTTTTTGAAAAAGATTAGCCCATGTTGGGCTTATATCAATATGGCTGTAGTTATAGACTTTGAAATCACCGGCCTCATTCAAGATCACAGTGCAAGATTGTAATGTAACATCACCTACCACCTGTTCGGCATCCCTCTCCCCCTGTGTGACCCGCTTCTGCTGGAATAATAGGTCTAGAAATTCCCATTGCCCATCCCCACTTGGCTGTATTGATGTTGTTGCCGGTTCTGGAGGTACTCCGACCTCCTCAAAGGCTTGTCTAAACAGACCATTTGTTCATTAACATCATTCGTATTGTCATCCCCTATTACCAGTTCCCACACGGTTTGGGTATTTACCTTCACTATCTTGTACTCTAACAGTGTTGCTACTAACCAAAGGGTATGCCCTCCCTTGCTCATATTCAATCCCGTCTCTTTCTAATTTTTTACCTTTTTTATTTTTCAAAACAATCATGGCTTTGTCAACATTAACATAGCATTGTAATAGTTAACCTTATACTGAAACAATAAATCATTGTGCAATCCTTCATTAATAACATCAATTCTTGTTTTTAAAAATTGCATTTTTTTATCATTCTCTCTGAGCGCTTCTAAAAGCTCACAACCATGCCTATTGAACATCGCTGTAAGTTCATTGTGTAACTCAGAACCAGCAACAGTACCTGTTGGAAATTTCCATGTCCTAAGTCCCTTCAGTACCTGTTGTCTGCGTATACATTCCTTGAGATAACAATTCTAGACCTGAAACTTACGCAGCTTTAGCACTTCTTTTTTGAAGTCTTTAATTTGTTGGCCTACAGTTCCATGAACTTGTCTGTTGTTGTCGACCCCAAAATCACATTGAATTCCATTATTAATCCATTCAGAAAAGGACAGAAGTGTAACATTAGAAACGTTACTGCCGGAATTGCTGTTCCCGCCTCTTGTAGGAATATAACCAATAGGCGAACCACTTGCTAGTGGTGACACGGACCTAGGGCTTCCCTGCCCTGGTGGTATAGAGGCACTCAATGATCCGCTGGTAGCCTGCTTAGAACTTCCTGGCTGGCCAAAAGTAGGCGGTACACCCGAGAAATTCCTTCCAAGCTCAGTAATTTGTGCAGTCAGCACCTCGATAAGAGGTGACAAGCTCCCAATAGAGGCAGCCAGCTGTTGTATGGGAACAAATCCAGTAGCATCAACTACAGCTCCCTGCTCCACCCAAACTCGCAAAATGCAATCAAACAACTAAGAAATGGTCACAAAGCTGATTGTGAAACTACTGAACTTTTTGCTTTATTAGATTTAGCGCTTTTGTCTGGTGTTTGCATCAGAAAAAAATCATTGGTCAAGGGACAGGGTGTTAGATTATCAAGGATGATAAGTGAACTTACGGTTTTCTTACAAGAATTAGAAAAAACTGAGGATAATGTTTATTACGAGGGGGTACCCTGAGGTATTTGTTGATCCCATTCTGAATGAGGTTACAAGGAAAAGAAATAGTGGTCATTTTTATCCACTTTTGGGAACCCCACCTGACATCCCGGCCAGGGGTACATTAGTGACTTTGGTTTTAGAATATCATGAAGTGGAGGGGTAGTCCATATACTGACGCCATGATTCTCACTTTCAACATCTTATATTATAACATCATGGAAGTGCTCTACAATAATTGGGACTGTATTTATCACAGATGAAATGTGTAAATCAAGACTTGGTGTCAAACCTCGTATCGATTACAAGAGAGACAAGTGTATTAAGAATTTGTTGGAATATAACTACTCCGGAAAAAAGGAGGGTCAGATGCAGAAATATGGGCATTGTGCACAATGCCCCTTTATTTTAGAGGCAAACACAATTAGCATCAGGGTTATGGAAGAGTTTGACAAGAAAGTTTAATTGCCAGAGCAAATGTCTGGTGTACATTGCAATATGTCAAATTTGTGAACAATTTTACATTGGCAAAACTATTAATATGTTACACAAACGAATCTATCAGCATGTATACGACATTAGAAAGGGCAATGTTAACAATGCCCTTGCGAAACATATTATGGAGTACCCACAGCATTGTTTTAAATTTTCTGTTTTAGAACAAATATATGTTGAGGGGACTAGGGGAGGGCCAGTTGAGTTGCTCCTTGAATACAAGGAATTACTCTGGCAACTTCGATGCAATGCCACTAATAACTATAGGTTAAATGACTCACTGTATTTCGAGTTATTTAAAACTCAAATCCGATTTCCATTTGCAGTAGACAATAGATAAAATAACTGGCTATTGTTGTATCACTGGCATGTTTATTAGATCACGGAAATGACACCTTAAATAAATGGAATTATTGTTGTTATACAATGTTTTAGGGAAGTGATTTAAGGGTATGGGAGATGCAAACAATGTTTGCAACATATTTTAGAAATACATATGTATACATATATAAAACAATTTTTTTGATTTCATTGTGCATGCCTTAGAGTATTGTACATATTTATTAGTAAATAGATTTTTAAACTAGAGTGATGGGTTTTTAACCACTGATGTAATATAATTTAAACAGGTGACAGGAGTAGTTGCATATTTAATGAGCTGGTTTACTGGTTTTAATTGATTCTGAGGAAGTCTTGTGGCAAACGCCAGACAAAAGCGCTAAATCTAATAAAACAAAGTTCAGTGGTTTCACAATCAGTTTCGTGGCCTTTATTTCTTAGTTGTTTGGTTGTATTTTGTGAGAAATAATGGCTACCAACAAAGCCACTTTATCAATTTATACATTTGAAGGGAAATGTGGTCGCAAACGCAAGTTCTAGAAAAAACTGAACTCGTCGTCCTTTAAGTCCCAAGGAGGGAAATCCTTTTTCTAGGGTGGTCTCAAACACAGGACCAGTTTTGCAAAGTATTTAACGGGAAAACGAACGTAATGACTGACTCAAGGGAAGATGGACTTAAAGGGCCAATCTGGTATTAAAAGAAAGTGATGTACTTACCATAACTTGGCATCTGTTATCCTATGTCACTATATCACTCTTGAGTCGTAGGATCCAACATCAGATTAGAGCTGGCAACTTTGCAGACAGCTTCATGGTTCGAGCTCCTTCCACTCCCATGATCCCTTGCTGCCCTCTAACCTCTCAGATCAAGTGTGCCCTAAGCCAGAAAGTAGCTAAGTAAGACCTGACCAACAGCTAAGACATCTCCACTTCCTCTAGGTCCTGCAGGAAGGGAGAAGGAGGGAATGATAATGATGAATAGTGATAAAGGATAACAAAGATGCCAAGTCATGTTAAGTACATAACTCTTTATCTAATGTTATCCATGTCACTATTCCTCACTCTTGGGTCAGAGTCCCCAGCTACCCTAATTCCCGGGTGGCCTCATGGAAGGACAGGCCGAAGAATTGTGGAGCCAAAGGAAGCCCTGCTCCTGGAGACAATATCATGCTTACAATGATTAACAAAGGTGTGAGGAGTAGACTAGGTGGCTGCAGCACAAAACTCGTCTACTGAATGACAGGCCAGATAAGCAGCTGACGTAGCAATTGATCTAGTGGAATGAGCTCTGACTAGACCTGGTAATGATAAGCCTTTAGACGAACAGGCAAAGGAAACGCACTTCAAAATCCAACAAGAAATGATAACCTTAGAGACAGTCTAACCCAGTCTGTTGAGAGAAAATGCCACAAACAGATCTGCGGAAACTCTGTTCTATCCAAGTAGAACCATAACAGTCTATGAACATCAAGAGTATGCAGCAAACATTCCCCTTTATTAGAAAAGTCAGGGAAGAAACAAGCAACTGAAGTGACGGATTCGACTTTGCTTTTGTGGCTATCTTAGGCATGAAGGAAGGACTGGTTCGAAGAGCCACTCTGTCTTTATGAAACACCATGTAAGGTGGTTTGATAGAAAGACCCTGCAACTCTGAGAACTCTTCTTGCCGAAGTTACGGCTACCAGAAAGGTGGTCTTCCTTGATAAAAAATTTCATATTGTATGTAGCAGCAGGCTGAAAGGGACTCCATGGAAGAGATTGCAGCAAAAAAGAAAGGTCGCAAGGAGGGGAAGGATCCTTGATAGGAGCACAGAGCAGAGAAACACCCTTCAAAAATGCCTTACAAAGAGCAAGAGGAAAAAAGTAGTTTCCTTGCAAACCTGAAAATTAGAGATTGCCGCCAGCTGCACCCTTCTTGATAAAGTGAAGACAAGAACAGTAAGATGTCTGGGATGGAAACTGAGAAGGGGTCCAGATTTCATTGCTTGGCCCAAACAGAAAACCTTTTCCAATTACTCACATATACTTTTCTGGTGGACGTCTTGAGAGGCGAGAATAGTGTTCCTGATGGGAGAAGCAAGCCTGAACTGATACAGGATTACAGGAATTGGGCAAACCATGCTGTCAGATGAAGAGTCTAAAGGTTGGGTGTCTCAAGTTGGGAAGGATGGAAAATCAGATCCTGAAGGGGATCTAGTACCCCAAGTGAGTACTTTAAATGACACTACAGGAGGGGAAACCACTCCTGCAGAGGCCAAAATGGGGCGATGAGGATCAAGGTGACCATGAGGCGTGGGGCTTTCTGAAGCACTCTTGGAATGAGAGGTAGAGGAGGATAGGCCTAAAGGAGACCCGGAGGCCAATCATGAACAGCAGCGTCCCTGTGGGACTTTGAGAGGGAAATCAGGGCAGAATACTGGCTGAATTTCTGGTTGTGAGGGAAAGCAAACAGATGGCAGCTTGGCTGCGACCTTCTAAAGTTGAAACCTGGTTCTAAAGTCCCTGATGAAATACCCTCCTACTTCTTAAAAGCATCCACAGAAGCCGTGGCCCTCCCTTTCTGCATTGTAATAAACCGTTCTATTTCAGAATGCCATGTTCCCCAGCTTTGGAAAAAGGCCTTTATTATTCCACTTCACAAAGTTGGCAACAATAATATCTCTAACTTTAGACCTATCACCATCTTATCCCCCATTTCAAAACTGCTTGAAAAATGTACTCATCTGCAGCTGTTACCCTATCTAGCACCACCACAGCTTTCCTCTCCTTCCTAGAAAATGTCAACAAAGCCCAGGACTCTGGTCACATTGTGTCCACCTTCCTCCTTGACCTCTCTAAGGCATTCAACACCATCTCTCACAATCTTCTTCTAACTAAACTCTCCAAACTACACCTATCCCATTCCACTATCAAGTGGTTTACCAGTTACCTTTCAAATAGGCAATAAGCAGTCAGATGGAAAAATGCCACCTCCCCCTTTCCTTAACACTCCTACAGGTGTCCCCCCAACATCAAATTCTAGGCCCCCTTCTATTCAATATATTCATAAACAAATTCTACCACACCATACCTAATGCCAACCTCATCCAATATGCCAACAACTCTACTATAATCTGCTCCGCCTCCTCTATCTCCACTCTAACTAAACTAACCCAAGATGCCTTCGCTTCCACTGAACAATGGATGCTAGATATCCATCTAGCACTCAAGGCAACCGAAACTGAATTCATATTTACCACTTCCAGAATCACTACCCTAGATAAAAACTCATTCTCAATCACCAGTCAGAACAACACTCCTCTTGAAATAGTTCCCACTGCTAAACTACTAGGAATCCTCATTGACGATCAGCTAAAGTTTTGATAACCATTTACAAGTAAACATTAAAAAAAAAAACAATAGAAAATATGCATGCTCTACCAGCACAATCATTATATCCCCCCCTTCACCAGGCTCACCCTAGCTAAAGCATCTTATCCCATCCCTCCTATATGGTGCCTCTATCCTCATCATTCTACAATCTTCCCTCAAAACAAAACTCTCCTCTTGCTACAATAAAATATCAAAATTTGCAACTGGCCATAGAGCCACATCCCACCATTGTACTACCCTACAGCAACTGAACTGGCTTGAGCTGCCCAATTTCCTAATCTATAGTCAACTTGTCCAAGTACACAAACTTATTTTTAGCCCCTCTCACTGTCCCTCCCTTGCCTCCATCTTTAAAATGCATCGACCTGACAGACTTCTCCGATCTAATTCCCAAAATCTAGTTGAACTATATAAACCTGCCTGTCCAGCAGGCAAACATTTAATGTCTTTCTCTCTTGCACGCCACTGGAATTCACTCCCACCCCTCATCCATACCACCAGCAGCCTCTCTTCATTCAAAACCTTAGTTCACTCACACCTAACTTGACAATGGATATGGGCTTGCACTCAAGCTACATAGTCTTCTTACAATCTAGTAACCCTAAAGAAGCCAAAGCATCTGTAAACAGCCCCGTAGTTCTACACCTCCATTAAATTGCAGGAATTTGCTTAACTTTTGCATACTCTAGAAATCATTAATGATGATATAATTTGTGTAACTAAGACCATTCTTACAAACTTCCTTGTTTTGAAGATATTTCTGCTTTGCACTGCATCAACTTGTTCCGTTTAATGTCTATTTTTACTTTATTTGTATATTTTGTATATTTGCATGCATACATTCTGTATGCATATAGATATATACATTCTGTATGTTTTATGTACTTTTGATTTCTTTTGTATGCATTAACCTGCATTTGTATTTTTCTGGAGCTTTTCTCCACAGGACACCCTTGAAAACGGGCTCCTCATGGCCCAATGGACTATCCCGGCAAACAAACTGCAATTAAAACGACCCCCGAATGCCTCCAGGGCAGGACAGTCAGCGCCTCAAGAGAGCTGGGGGGGGGGGGGCTTGTCACAGAAGGGCTCCCTAGAGCCCTGAATTTGTGGAACCCCTCTGCTTCTGGGGTGGCGTCTGCCATTTAACCCTCTCCCCCCTCACCTCTAGAAGAAGCCTCATCCTAATCCTCTTGAAAAGGAAGACTGCAACTTGTGAAACCACATTTTCCTGGTCCCTCGTGTCTTGGAGAAGGAGTACCGAGGGGCAGAAAACTTGATTCTCACAGCCAAAGTCTTGCCTTCCTGCTCACTGCGGGTGATTATTTGACCGAAGAGACAAAGAAGGTAGAACCGTCAATTGGTGAAGGTCGCCGCAAATCTACAAAGGCACAGCCAGGCGTGACGCTGAATAGTGATGCCTGTACCAGCTGCTCAAGAGGCACCTTCTGCAGCATTAGCAATCAGCCTCATTGAGGAATTAGCCAAGGAAAGGAGTGTAGACAGCTTGGGGGACAGTTTACTTAGCTACCCTGCAGGCAGCAACTCAGAGAGGGGCATGGTAAGCTCCTTATCGAAGTCCCTCTGGAGTCTGGTGAAATGTGCAAGTAGTTAAGCACCTGTAGACCGAAGGTAGCAGAGGCTTAAACTGGCCTTCCATGTCGGTCAATCACCCAGGACTCTCTGTTAGGGAGATGAACAGACGTACTCTGCTCCGCCAGCTTTTTCATGGTGCTGGCAGCTACCACAACAGCATCAACTGGCACACCCTTAGAAAGAACTGTCAGAAGGAGGGCTGAAACATTTATCAGTAAGCCTGGGTACAGGCTCTATGGAATTCAGCTCCTTCCACACCTGCTGGAGATAAAATCTATAAGCGGGGAGGACCCAAGAGGCAGATGGTCCCCATCCCAAAAGTTTTCAGGAATACGGACTCCTAGGAGGACAGGAGTAGGGAAGACCACTCACCTTTAAGCTTGAGGATTTCCAAGATATATCCAAAGGAGACATCCTCGGGCAAAGATACGAGGGACCCATCCTCGGGCAAAGATACGAGGGACCCATCCCCTTCAAAGTCCATATCCACAGTGAGAGGCTCCAAAGGGGAGTCTAGATGCTTCTTTCTGCACAATCTCTTCTGAGGCACCTCCTGGGGGGGGGGGGGGGGGTTGGGGGGAATTTGGAAGAGAGGGAGACCCCAAAGGGTGACTCCTGCCTGAAGGCCAGTTCGAGAAGGTTGACCAGGAACAGGATGAGAAGAGTCCACTCTGGGGGCTGGGATAGTCCCCAGAAAGCTGGGGAGGAAACTCTAGTGGAGGAAAAAGTCCTCTCGACAATACGGAAAGCCAAAGAGCTGGACGATGCTCCATATGCACTCCTGGCAGGCAAGCCCACCTGAGAAAAGGGAACAGAGCATACCAGGGCTCCTAGCCTACAGACAGTACCGGCCCAAGCTGTTGAGGACTGAAGCACCAAGGGGTAGGGATCGATCTGCAAAAACAGGTCTGGAGCCCCCAACCAAGGACTCTGGAGCTGCACGTTGGGCCGAGGACTCCATCTGCCCAGGGAAGCCCGAACAGAGGCAGTCAGAGAAAAGGTATTCTGACAGATGGGGTAGAGACAGAATGGCCTCTTGGGCCCCAGTCTCCTCACTAATGCATCCCAGGGCCTGAAAATCTGAAACCATGCGAATCGGATGAGGAGAAGCCACGAAGGGGTACAAGATGGAGCCCTGGCCAGACGGGCAGGGGATGCAAGAAGCCCCAACTCAATCTGAGCCTTGAGAAAAGACCTTCATCCTGTCCATATTGGTAGGGAGCAAGCTCTTTCAGGACCTAGACGAAGCAGAAGACCTAGCTGGGGACTGATGTCTGGACCCCAAGGACATCCCCTGCCTGTCCAAAGATTGGCTCCTGTATCTGGTAGCTGAAGGTGACTGCCCTAAGCCAGAATCCGATAGGGAGTCCTCTACTCTAACTGTGGGATCCAACACTGATCCTGGATCTGACCACCTCAGATCCAAAGGCAAATGAGGATCTGAAAGCTTGGATCCCATGTGACTCAGATCCGAGGGAGCCAGACCAGTGCCTGGTCTGGATCTAGCCTGACCCAAAGGCCTCGATCCAGAGGCCATGGATCCAGGAGTAGATTTCCGCAATTCAGATCAGAGGCCTCTGAGAGGAAGGAGAAGTTGTGGGAACTAGGATCTGAAAATATCAGATCCATTACTGCCAAGGCTGGGGTCGGTTCTGAGAAGCTGGGATACACCAGCCTGGCCTTTTATTTATTTATTTTTGAAGACACACCCAGGGAGAGAGGGGCCTTCCTCTTAAGATCAGAGGGTCAAAGGATTGGCTAGGGACTGGAAATACACACCACCTTGGAACATAGATTTTAACAGAAGTTTGTTATGGCACTCAACCAAAGCCCTGGGGTTGAATGTAGCACAAATGTTGCATTCAACATCCAGGTGATTGATGCCCAGACAATACAAGCAATGCTTGTGCGAATCAGACATGGGCGTCTCCTGACCGCACAAGGTTAAACCCAACAGGCTTGTCTTGACATGCTGGAACCAATAAACAAAACCAAAGCCTAAGGAACACGTTAAATCGTTAAACACTAGAAAAGCTAATGGCAATAAAACTGGGAAGGAACCAGAAGAACTAACAGCAACTATAAATACAACAACCTACAAACACTAAGGGAATAAAAAGCCGAAAACAAAAAAGGCGCCAAAACACACAACCACAACAGATAAAAAATGTAACGAGAGGGGAGAGACAAATTACTACCTACAAATTAACCAACACTAAAGACTATAAAAGGAAAATTAAGAGAAATTATGCTACTTATCCCACTAGAGACTCTAGCTAAAAAATCTGCGTCTGTTGCTGAAAGCAGCAAATGAGATCTGAAGGGTTACAGGGCAACAAGGGATCATGGGAGTGGGAGGCGCTTGAACCTAGAAGCTGTCTGCAAAGTTGACGGCTCAGATTGATGTTGGATCCTACAACCCAAGAGTGAGGAATAGTGACATGGATAACATCAGATCAGCTCACTTAAATACTGCATGATCAAAGACGCTGGTGTACGACTGAGTCCAGATTTCTTTTATGGCACTGGAGAGAAAACCCCACCATTTGGATAAGTGGCATTAAGTGTGGGCATCTTAGACTAAAGTACGTTAAACGCATCATAAATAAACTGGCGCCTTACAAACGTGAGTCAAAAATCAGAAAAACTGTGAGCTGGAAGAGGGCTGTGAAGCTGTTTATACCTTCCTTCAGGAGGTTGTAATCAGCTTTAGAGAACTTTTTTTTTTTCTTGACCCTAGTTAGAAGGGTTCCGGGGAGATGGTGACTTCGAAAGTGACCACTTTGTGGTCGGATCTTACCAGGGATGATGACACTGTAGGGATGCTACAGCGGTATTCATATTGGTTAATACCAAGTACAAGATATTTTCACCTCTTGTGGGGGTGTCAACCAACTGGTCCAAGGCATCTGCATTGACGAAATCAAGGAATCTCTGGGCAGTTGTCTTTTGGCATGAGTATTTCTTCCAGTCCATGGTTGAATACTTAAAGACACCCAGGATCAGGGTAAAGGGTTGAATCTTAATAGATTCCAACAGGTCCAAATAGGTGGAGTGGGCATCTTGAGTCAAAGTTGCATGCCTATAGCTAGCTATGATTTCAATAGGGGTCTTGTCAATTGTTAACTGCACCTGGAATGTTTCTTGTGCGTCATACTGTTTGACCAGCCAGGAGGTGTGCATGTCTTATATATATTGCAACTCCACCTCCTTTGCTTTGCTGCTCACAGTTTGGGGTCTGAACGTATGATAGGATAAGCAACCTGGTACAGCTGGGGTGCTCTCTGCAGCTTTGAACAAGGTTTCTGTCGCTGCACAAATGTCGGCATCTTCCAGGTTTAAGAATGCTTGCAATGAGTCAGTTTCATGTTCAGACTTTTAGCCTTTAGAAGCATGACCTTTAATTTACATTTTGATGAAATTTTCATATTGGTAGTTTGACCTCATGGCATTGCCTAAAAAAGGCACTATGGCGGAGGCAAGAGCCTTTGCCAGGAACCTGAAGCCCAAGTGAGACATATGCAAGCCATCTCTGGAAAAGCATTGTGGTTTGTGAATCATGTCATCCCAGACTGTCAGGTACTGGATTCCCTTGGAATGACACCAGAAAATAATCCAACTGTTAAAGTCAATCATTTTATTTGTATTGAGGCATCATTCTGGGTGACGGTAGAATGCTGCTTAAGGCTAGGAACACACCTGCCTGGGAAACATTGTAAGCTCAATCATGTCTCTCTTCATATTGTCCAGGGAGGTGTGTCTCAAGTCATTCATGCCAACATGGACTATGACAAAGTCATAACAGTACCTGTTGACAGACACGAGTGCATGGGTAACATGGCAGATTCTGGCACCTCACAAAGTGTGACTTTCTCCTTAACCAGCCTGGTGAGGGTCACATCTGTGTCTCACAATGTACTCACCTATGACTAATATGTTGAGTTTATGTTTAGGCCTTAATAGCTGTGAGAGATAGATGTGTGGACTGTGTGGTGGCAGTGGAGTTAGAGTGTGTTTTTGCCTTGGAGGTCGCTTTTGTTAGAGTAGATTTGTGTTGAGGACCTCCGCATATGTGAGGGTGTGTTGTTTAGATATGGGTGGTACTTGAGGTGTGGTCTTTGTGTTGACAACCTTCTCAGTGCCAGACATACTGGCCTGTGGGGCAGAGAGCAATAACAATAGGCGCTTGATGTAATTGCATCTCTCACAAATTGTGTTCCTAGGTGGTAGTAGTATAGGGTTGTCCGTGTACATAAGGCAGATGCTACACTGTCTCAGGATACCCATATCAATCAGACTAGCAGGAGAAAACATAGGAAATTGTCCATCCACATCTGTCAGAAACTGCGAGAGAGGCGCCAGAAAGAGCAAAAAAGGGTAAAGGGAGGAAGGTATAAGCAGTACTACTAGGTGATCACACAGATGTTACTAAGGGAAAATTTGTGGGTGGAATACCTCAAAAAGGGCTTAAAAACCATGCAGCTGAAGCTCTGGATGCATAAAACCTGTATCTAGACTAAGCTACTCAATTTAAAGGTAAGACCACAAATAAAATTCGCATATAAGCACAGATTAACCACTTAGTCAAAAGAACAGAACTCACAATATGAAAAAACACAGTTCAACAGTAATGAAATGTAGTCCAAGTCTACTTCAGTTGGGATGTGCTTCCTGGAGGTCTGTGCCTCTGAACAGGGTTCTTGGACTTCCACCTCATGGCCATGTACATCCTCTGTTAAGACAGATGGTTGCTACTCCTCCCTTTTTGAGGAAAGGAAGAAGGCTTCAGTCATAAATATCTTTGGAGGATATCCGTGCTGAAAGCCAAACCATGGTTGCTTGCTTGGTGGAATGTACACGCTTCCCTTGATGAAAGCCCCACCAAAAGGGCACCATGGTCTAAAAAGCAACTCAATAGGGTATAAAACTTCACATTACAAGAGAAAGGACTCATCAACTATGTTCCATACATTTTCATATTGGGTTGCTTTTTCCTTAGGAGAACACTGAAGGCTGAGGGACTGGGCGTGTATGTATAAAGCGTCTTCAAATCCCTGTAGTTTTGTAAGAACACTGGCAGTTTTTCATGGCATTAGGGTGCACCCCTATCAGATCCTACAGTCCAACATGTGCATTTTGCGTTTGCTCAGAACAAGTATAGAAATCTTTATGAGGAATCTGCTTATTACATGAGCTACCTCTCTTAGGCTCTGAGATAATCCAACACATAGAAAGTCAAACAAAACCTACAGGGCTACCCATAACTCACCAACTACCATAAAAGTAACTGGAAAAATCCCCAATGGAGTGTTTGCATATCTTGCGCTCCAAAGTGGACGGACTTACACCAGACAATGAATGCACAGAGACTGCTGTGTGCACTATGAAAAGTAGTTAAATATCTAAAATGGCACAAGTGGAAGTTGGCCTTTTCCTGGAAACCTGAAGATGCCCTTGAAGGACAGACACCCCCACAACTAGAAGATCATCTGTACTAAGCTCTAGACATCAGGCCTTCCGCTGCGCATGTCCCATTAGTCATGAAACAAGGAACGGTGAAGTACTTTATACCAGTGGTCTGTTACTGCATGTAAATGGCTTCCCCATTAAGTTGTTGATAGACTAAGTAGGTGGAGCCGTTGAGGGTGGCAAGGGCATATGTTAAAAAGTTCTAATAAAGACACCCTCCTGCATGTGTAATGTACAAGGTCAATAAGACATGCTCATTATAAGTAGGGCACTGAATTACAGGCATTTTAAAGATTACATACACAAGAAGTGAATTTAGGAGACTGGTGGGACAGTACATCTATTACTGAGTTTTGTAGCATTATATTCCTGACAAACAATATGCCAGCCTTACAAGCAGTCTAAAAAAGGAGGAGGAGCACAACATACTTAAGGACTATTTGAAAACATTTAACAGTATTAAAGATAATGTCAAAAGGTGCGAAATGACAAAAAAAAAACCAAAACTAATATTACTAATCTGCCAAATTGTTAATTATGTGGTGATTTAAAATAACTTACCTATACTAATCCAGCATTGTTACAGCTGGAATCCAAAATGAATTAACCGCCCCCTGCCCTCCCATAAAAATTAATGGTGTAAACATGACTTACTACCATTTAGTCTTGCGTGTTTGGAATATTTGAAACTTAATATTTCAAAAAAGGCTTACAAACACACTTTTCATACAAAAAAGTGTTTGCAAATATAAAGATGCATGCAAACACTTATTTGTTTGACAAGAAAAGAAGGTTTTGAGCGTTTAAAAGTGATCTTTAACTCTCTATGGCTCAAGTGAGTGGGACGGAATACAGGACAACATAATAATAGCACCCATTTACTCCTACAGTTTTGTAGTTACATTACAGTAATGGTTATAAAAAGTAAACATTTAAGCCAGATACTTTACAGTAATAAATGCCTTAGAAAAAAGAAACTGAGAATAAAAATGCTGCAAATTATATTAGCAGCAATTAAAGGAAAAGTAAAACTTTGTGACTTTTATAAGATGTAAAACTGACGACTATGAAGATCACGGCTTTAAAGGTTGTTTATGCTTCTTACACAGAGACTTATTAGGGATAATAAAGGAGACTCTTCTAAACACAATGAACAGACACTACAAAAAATCTAAAAGAATAATGTAAAAAACTAGGAAGCTAGAAGCCACTCAGCAATCTGTAAAAACTGGTTTATTAATAAAGCTACAAATAAAAAACGATGTTGCAGCAACTAAAAGTATCCAGGTACTAAGCGCTTTCACCCAACCTCGTAAAGGGCTTCTTCAGAGTACAAATTCATTCATCAGAATAAAAGCCATCCCTTATATACTTTTGAATGAATTGATTAATTAAATAATGAGATAATTGCAAATAAATGAACATTTAAATTACTCTGAACCTCAAAACAGTGGTAACAATGACAGAACTGTTAGCAATAAATAAAACTATACAGTGGTCACTTAAATACACAGTTGTTAATGGTTGTAAAAAATAATAATAATGAATCACAATCGTAGTAAAAGAAAATGCTAGATTTAGTAGACAAATAAATAAAATGTAAAACAACTATCATAATCTAAAATACTACTCAATTACTATTCAATTCAAAATCTATTGTGTGTTTATTGTGTTTGTAAATGACTATCAAATACAAAAGACAAGTTGATTAGAAAAAAAACTATTCTTGAAATAATAAAATTGTTATAATATATTAAGAATGTTATACATTTAGAGAGTAATTTAAATGTTCATTTATTTGCAATTATCTCATTATTTAATTAATCAATTCATTCAAAAGTATATAAGGGATGGCTTTTATTCTGATGAATTTGTACTCTGAAGAAGCCCTTTACGAGGTTGGGTGAAAGCGCTT
>NC_056743.1:5990334-6000334 GCF_019279795.1 Protopterus annectens | reverse complement strand
TGCCAAAGAGCGAAGTCTCTTATTGGCTGAGCTTACTATATCCCAGGATGCACCACTACCAGTCCCCCAGATCTAGTTTGTCCGCATACATGCACACACGCATACCCTGCTTATATAACATCGTCAGATGAAACAAGATAAAAACAGTTGAACTCAAAACCGTTCAATCTCTTCTGATCTGCAAGGCAGGGGGAAGGAGGGTGGGTATCAGGAATGTAGGCGAGATGGATCCCAAACATCTGAAGTTATGGTGAGTACATAACTAAAAGATGTTATGTGATCCTATCTCGCCTACATTCTGAATGATGGGACAGCATCCCTAGCACCTGAATCCTGGGTGGCTCACTGGAAAACACTCCTGAGTACCGTGGAACCAAATGATGCTCGCCCTTTAGATGCCACATCCAATTTGTAGTGGGAAATGAAAGTGTGCGGGTTGGACCAAGTAGCCACAGCACAAATTTCCGATATAGCGAGCTTGGAATGAAAGGCTATAGAAGTAGCCATAGCTCTGGTAGAATGAGCTTTGATAGATGATGTAAGATGTTTATTCAAGAAGAATAGGCCTGAGTTATGCAATCTCTGATCCATTTTGAGATTGTAGCTTTTGTGATGGTTTGGCCCAATTTATTATCTGAGAAGGACACAAACAACTGGTCTGACTTACGAAGTTGCTGAGTCCTGTCTAAATAGAAGCGTAATTGCCTGTGAACATCCAATTTATGGAGAGTGTATTCTGCTTCGTTAGAGAATTTTGGAAAGAAAACTGGTAGTTCTAGAGATTGTTGAAGACAGAAACTAGAACAGACCTTTGGGACAAAGGATGGATTAGGCCTAAGTGATACTCTATCCTTGTGGAAAATCAAGCACGGTGGTCTAATCGACACGGGTTGCAGCTCTGCGACTCGTCTTGCAGAAGTAATAGCCACTAAGAATGCCGTTTTCCAAGACAGATATTTTAATTCGCATGTAGCAGCCGGTTCAAAAGGGGGAGATGTTAATGCGCGAAGCACCAAATCAAGATCCCACGGAAGTGCAGGATGAAAAACTGGTGGTCTTAACAGACTCGCACCTTTAATGAACGTTTTGCATAGTCTGCTGCTCATCAAAGGAGGATCCGTGGATTCATGGAATTTAGAGATAGCAGCTAGTTGGACTTTAATAGTTGAGACAGGAGATCCCTGATTAAACAGGGATGTTAAGAATTTCAAAACCTCTGGGACAGGAGCAGTGATAGGGTCTAAGCCCTTGAGTTGAGCCCAGATAGCAAACCTCTTCCACTTACTGAGGTACAATTTGTTAGTGGTGGGTTTGTGGGCCGAAGATAAAATGTGAACAACTTCCGGGTCTAGTGTGTGACTTCTAACTAAGGTTGGAAGTGGAGGAGCCAAGCTGTCAATTTCAGAGATTGAAGGGACTGATGCCAATGTCCCGACTGATGGATTAGCAAATCCGGGATCAGGTCTAAGGTCCACGGATCGTCCACTGCATGCTTTTTCAGGTAAGGAAACCATATCTGACGAGGCCAGTATGGGGCAATCAGAATCATTGAAGACCCCAGTTGAGAAGCTTTTTGAATAACTTTGGGAAGGAGTGGAATTGGAGGAAAGGCATAAAGTAGCCCTGTTGGCCAAGGTTGTGCTAGAGCATCCATGGCTGGTACTTCCTGATGTGGAATCAAGGAGAAGAACCTTTGGCACTTGGTGTTTTGTGGAGTTGCAAATAGGTCGCAGCACGGCGTCCCCCATCTCTTGAAAACCTGGGCTGCTACTGTGCGGTTTAGAGACCATTCGTGAGGAGAGAGAATTGTCCTGCTTAATTTGTCCGCCAATACATTTGACTTTCCCGGGATGTGGGTCGCTACCAAGAAGCGGTTGGTAGCTACAGCCCATTCCCACACTCTCATGGCCTCTCTGCAAAGGGGATACGATCTGGTCCCTCCTTGTTTGTTCAGATACCAAACCACCGACATGTTGTCTGAGTGGATGGCGATGATGCCTTGAGGAAGAAACTTGTGTAAGGCCTGTAGGGATAGAAGTACAGCCCTCATCTCCAACACGTTGATGTGGAGAAGAGCTTCGTCCGGAAGCCAGGAGCCCTGAACTAGCCTGCCCAGACAATGCCCCCCCCACCCTATCTGGGAGGCATCTGTCGTCAGGGTAACCACTGGAGGGGGGAGAACAAAGGGTTTTCCCTGATCCAAGTTGGATGTCTGAAGCCACCAGCGAAGGTCCCTTTGCATATTTCCGTAATCATGATGTGATGATTGAGGGGAAGATCCTGAAAGGACCATTGAGTTGACAAGAGCCACTGAAGAATCCTCATGTGTAATCTTGCTAGAGGAACTAAAAGAACCGTGGCAGACATTGAGCCTAAAACCTGTAGGACCATCCTGGCTGGGGCTTTGGATCTCGAGATCAGAGCTTGAACTTGGCCCTGTAAAGTTCGGATCCTTTCGGCAGGAAGAAAGACGCGATCAATCTTGAGTCTATCTCTGCTCCTATAAACTTTATGCGTTGAGAGGGCAGCAAGACAGACTTTGACCAATTGAATGTAATCCCTAGGGAAACACCCAGGAGATGGTGGCTTTGAGGTTGTCCATTAGTAGATGCCTGGTGGTGGCAGTCAGGAGCCAGTCGTCGAGATAGGGAAACACTTGGAATCCAAGACTTCTCAGGTGAGCAGTCACTACTGCCAAACACTTGGTGAACACCCTGGGGGCTGTGGTGAGACCAAAGGGCAGAGCACAAAATTGGTAATGACTGACTCCCAGGCTGAAGCGCAGATACCTTCTGGACGCCTGATGTATCGGTATGTGATAATAGGCGTCCTTGAGGTCTATGGAGCACATCCAAACATCCTTCTCCAACAACGGGAGAATGGATTGTAACGTGACCATTCGGAATTTGGATTTCGTGACGGATTGGTTCAGTCTGCTGAGATCCAATATTGGTCTCAGGTCCCCTGTCTTTTTTGGCACTAAAAAGAACCTGGAGTAATTTCCTGATCCGATCTGGTCTGTGGGGACCGGTTGGATGACTCCTTTTTCTAGCAGCTTTAAAGCTTCTGCGGCTGCTATTTCCCTTTGACTGGGTGGTGGGTCCGGGATTCTCTTGGACGGTGGGGGTGAGTATTTGAATGGGATGGTGTAACCTCCGGCAATGATCCGAAGCACCCATCTGTCCTGAGTGATTGACTCCCAGGCTTTTAGGTGCTTGGCAAAACGACACCCGACTGGCTCCGGAGCAGCACAGCCGGGCAATCCCTCATGTCGTGTGGGAGGCTGAAGAGCCACGAAAGGACTCACAGTCTCCAGAATTGCGGGGCCCTCTGCCGCCTCTGGGACGGCGTCTCCCTGAAAAATTTCCCCGCCTGGACGGGGAATCTTCCTGCTGTTGGGAGAAAAACTTGCAGATTTTCGAACCACATTTTCCCTCCTTTGGCCTTGGGGTAAGGCCGAAAGGGAGTGGAATAACGGGCACCTACGGCAGATAACGTTTCCCTCTTGCTCACAGCGGTAAGGGTGTCTTTCACCTTGGGTCCAAACAATGAGGACCCATCAAAGGAGCGTCGGCGAAGGAAGACTTGAAGGCCTCCGAACTGACACAAGCGGAGCCAGGCTTGTCTCACGAGAGCCACGCCTGTGCCTGCCGCTCTACCCGCCTTCGGCCGCATAGGAAATGAGCCTCATGGACGAGTTAGAAATTGACGAAGGATAGCCAACTGAGAGCTAACCGACTGGGCTAGCTGCTCAGGTAGGTTACCCGAGAGGAATCTGACAACTCCTTGACCAGATCCCTCTGAAGCCTGGTAAAATGTGCCAAATAATTCAGAGACCTTAAGGTAAAGGCAGCTGAAGTCAGGGTGCGCTTCCACCTATCCATACTCCTAGACTCCTTATTAGGAGGATGGATGGACGTTGAAGCCTCTGCCACGTCCTGTTGTGTAGCAGATGCCACCACCATGGCATCTACAGCCACGCCTTTAGTAAGGAACTCCTTCTCGGGGTGCAGATAAAAATTTATTTGGACGAGAAGGGACTGGTTCCACGGTATCTGGATGTTCCCACGCCTTCGACAAACTAAATCCAGAAGCTCGTCAAGGGCGGAGACACCCAGGAGGCGGAGGGCTGAGCCCCAAAGGCCTTGAGGAGCACTGACTCGTCAGCAGAGGGGGTTTGGATATCCAGCCGCCTCGTTGTTTGAGGATCTCTAAGATGTCTGCAAATGAGACATCATCCGAGGACGACTGGGACCCCTCTGCATCATCCATATCAGTGTCCGATGTAATAGACTCGGGGAGTCCACGTGCTTCCTCTTGCACGATCTCTTCCTTGGGGTTCCTCCGAAGACAACTCCGAAGAACCCTCAGGAGGAGGGGAACCCCACTGGGGTAACCTCAGGCCTCGGGCTCCGCTGGCTACGGACAGGGAACTGCCAAAGACCCAGTCTCCACGCCCAGGAAGGTGCTGGTAAAACCGGAGAGATGGTCAAGAGGACTTGGCCAAGGCACTCCTCATGGCCCTGAAAGCCGGACCCCAGAATCCTGGGAGTGTCCGGACTCGAGCCGTGATAGCCGACGGAAGTCCCGCAGTCAAGCACCGAGGGGAGGCTAGGAACCGAAAGCATAGGTCCCAAACATCACCCCGGGTCCAGCCGAAGAAGTCCGCGACCAAACTCGGACCCGAAGGCCTGGTTGGAGTAAGGGTCGGAGCCGACCCTGAGATCTCCACCGGCTCCAACAGCACCTGCTCCGACGGAGCCCAAGCAGTCGGAGGAGGAATGGCAATGGGGTCGCCCAAGGTCATCGGCTCAAACCAGCTGGGTCGGAACCGAAACAAATTTTGGAAGACTGGGGACTGGAACAGTCTTTGGAGCACCCTGTCTATATCAGAATCCGACATCCTCGAAGACCGAGAGGAAACAGAACGGGTTCGAGAAGGCCTCTCCATCGGCCCCAAAGGGCTAGGGGACCGCCCGAGGCGACTCGATGAGTATCGGCGCCGAGGGAATACTCACAGCAGATTCCATCGGTGCCGAGGTAGACTTCGGCGCCGAGGAGGAAGTGTCTGAGCGGGCGACCCTTGTCGGCTCCGAGCAGCGGAGCCGGCGGTGACCCGCCTCGATGCCCCAGCCATCGGCTCCGGCCAGAGGAGTCGATACTGGTGGCATCGAGGCAGACCGTTCAACCTCGGCCCAAGTCTTTGGAGCCGAAGGAGAGGCCTGCCTAAGTTTCTTGGCAGTCGGATCCGACGGACTGGTCGGAACCAAGCCCTTTTCTTTTGGCCGGAGCAGGAGAGGATGCCAAGGCTTCTTCAAAGGAAGGTTTAACTAACCCTTAAGAATCAATTTATTTTTCCTCTCCTGGAGGACCCTTGAGGAAAAAGCGTGACATACACTGCATGACTCCTGCAAGTGCTTTGCCCCGAGACAATATACACAGAGCGAATGATCGTCTGTGATAGACATTTTAAACCCGCATTTCGAACATTTTTTAAAGCCCGAAGGCCTAGGGGTTTGAGACATGATGTTACACAATTCTAGTCACTTTGACAGGAAAGTAAACCACTAAATTCTTACTGCTAATAAATCTAAGCTTACAGTAATAGCTTAATGCAAACACTTCCTGTAAAAAAGAACAGGGAACTCTAAACCAATTATAGAATTACTAGAGACCCTGTAAAGTATTAAAGGTTGACAGTCCGGGAAGGCCCTGGATGGAGGGGGGCCGAAAACAAACTCAACCCAATCACACACAACAATTTAACAATCCAAATCGTACACAAAGTTAGCGATAGCCGTTAAAACAGCTTTTGTGAGCAAAAAACAGCAAAAAACTGACAGAAAAGTTAGTTAATAAAACTACTCAGCCCAGCCAGCTCGAGACCACGTCTTCGCAGGGAAGCGGCAAACGAGATCTGGGGGACTGGTAGTGGTGCATCCTGGGATATAGTAAGCTCAGCCAATAAGAGACTTCGTTCTTTGGCATAAGCGTGCCGAGTCGGAGCCGAGGGATCGGCTCCGAACCCATCATTCAGAATGTAGGCGAGATAGGATCACATAACATCTTTTAGTTGATCTCAGGCTATTTGGACGTTCTGTAGCATTAAAGCTAATGTTCACTAATGGTAATAAGGAGGACCATCTGACAGATGGATTTAAACGTAAAAGTTCCTTTTCTCCACAATTACCAGTTAATGTTGAATGTTTTATCAATTTATGTGAAAATGACTTCTATGCATATTTTTCGGGACAAGGCCCCAGGTGCACTTATTATAATTTGAGTAAAGAAGAGAGATGCTCTTTAATTAATCTATCATCAAATAATGACCTAGTAATAAAACCTGCCGATAAGGGAGCTGGGATAGTGCTATTAAATGCCATTGATTATGATAATGCGATGTTTAGCATGTTATCAGATGCTAATACTTCTGAGGAGATTGATTCAGAATCTCTTAAGAGAGTTATTAAAGTACATGATGATTTATATGACCCTGCTGATGTGCAGGCAGATTACGCAGAGGTTATATGATTTCTTTTTGGTTGATTTCCCTGTAGTACCATATATAAAGGGTCTCCCCAAAATACATAAAAATGTTTTTCCCCTTCCCATGAGGCCTACAGGGGCGGGTGAGGGTTGGGTCACTGAAAAGATATCAAAATATATATAAAGCATATTAGGACCTTTGGTTAGAAACATTCCAAGCATTTTAAAGGATAGTTATCAATTAATTCATGAACTATCTTCCAATAGGGAAGAAGTTAAAGACACTCCTTATATAATGGTGACCTTGGATGTGAGGAATTTATTTACAGCTATTCCCAATGACTATGGCGTCGAAGCCATAAGGAGAGTTTTAGTAGCAACAGAAGGCGTCACCAATGAACAAGAGATATTGGTATGCACATTATTGGATACCATTCTGAACAATAATGTGTTTATGTTTCGCGATAAACTCTTTGCACAAAGATGGGGGGTTGCCATGGGCACCCCCTGTGCGAATTCTTAGGCTAACTTAGTAGTATACCACTGGGAGAGGGAGTTTTTGTTTAATAGTGTCCATTATCAGCATGTATTACTATATAGAAGGTTTGTGGACGATATACTGCTCTTTTGGAAGGGCAGTATAGGAGACCTAATGGCCTTTATTAGTTTTTTAGAATCTACTACCGATTTCCTGAGATTTACCTCAGAAGTTTCTGATAAAGAAGTGAATTTTTTAGACATAAAAATCACCAAGATGATGGATGGTAGTTTATCTACCAATTTATATAGAAAACCGTGTTGGAAGAACACACTTCTATGCTATAGCAGCATGCATCCTAGGCATGTCTTCCCTAATGTGGTTAAAGGGCAGTTCATTAGGATATATAGGCTTTGTAAGGAGGCCCTGATTTACAGATGCAGTTTGATACACCACATACTTTGTTTTTAGACAGAGGATATAATGACCTAGTAGTTACTAAAATTAAATGCGCCATCCTGGAGAATGGAGGTGAAAATATTGCAACAAATACAAGTCATGTAAGGATGAGGTTTAAAGAGAAGCATGGCTCTAGGGTCCCCTTCATTACCAGATATACTAATGATAATAAGGTGGTGGATATAATAAAAAAGCATTGAAATGTATTGACTGTGGACCCTAAAATTTTGAATGCGATAGGATATAAACCAAGTTTTAATTATAGAAATAGTAAGAATTTAAAAAGGCTACTATGTAAGGAACACAATACCATTAGATCCAAAAGGTTAAATATAACTAAACTGGGTACGTATCGATGTATGAGGTGTAAAATGTGTAGTTTCATAGTGGCTGAACAAAGTTTTGTTCATCCCACTATTGATTATGAGTTTAATCCCAAGTTTTACGCTTCTTGTCATAGTAAGAATTTAGTTTACCTAGCCACATGAACAAAATGTGCAGGATTCTATGTCGGTATGACAACAAGAAAGTTGAAAGATAGAATGTACAACCATGTATATGACATAAGGAAGAGGAATACACAGAATGCATTGGCCAGGCATGTTAGTTTACACATTGATCATACTATTACGTTTAGGGTGTTACAAATACTACCCCAAAGTACAAGGGGAAGTAGTAACCAAAATCATTTAGAATCTATAGAGCTCGATTGGATTCTTAGATTAAGAGCACACGTAGAACCAGGGCTCAATCAGTTTATTAGTACCAAGCCGATACTTGAAGCATGTCGTTAGGCATTTTTAATATGGTTTATTACATATGGACACTAGACGTTAATAGATTATTATATATGTATCTATATAAATAACATTTATGATAAGTATAAGTTTTATACACATATAAGTATTTAATTGATATTTTAGTGTTAGGGTGTGTTTGATGCATTAGTTATAGTGTTTCAAATGTGCTTTAAATGCGTTTCAAATGTATTTGATATACTAGGATAGTATGTTCCTAAGATTTTATTCCACTAGCTCTGATGAACAACTCAGTAGTTATGGTAGTGTATTATGTTTTTAGAGTCTTATGTTGCAATGTTTCATTTTTACATTGCTTATAGTTAATTTTGATGACGTGTATCTATTTAATTTGTGCTTACATATATGTACAAATACATTTATTTTATTTTATTTTAGTTTTATTTTATTTTGTTTCTTTGTCAGTAAAGAAATCAGTTAGGTTTGTTCTAAAAGCATTGTTAGGTGGATGTTTCACCCCTCCCTTAATTAATTAATTATTCAATCATTCAATTGGGTTGCTATTTAAATGTTTGTTGAGAAAATGTGGGATAAATCTGAAGAAGCATGCCAGTGTAGCATGTGAAAGCGCTCATTTTTATTAAATTTGGATTTTACATACAACGTGGTGGTCGTGTCCAGTCTTTTTTTCTTCATATATATATATATATATATGTATATATATATATATATATATATATATATATATATATATATATATATATATATATATATATATATATATATATATATATATATATATATGTATATATATATATATATATATATATCTATATATATATCTATATATATATCTATATATATATATCTATATATATATATATCTATATATATATATATCTATATATCTATATATATATCTATATATATATATATATATATATATATATATATATATATATATATATATATATACATATATCTATATATATATACATATATCTATATATATATATATATATATATATATATATATATATATATATATATATATATATATATATATATATATATACATATATCTATATATATATATATATACATATATCTATATATATATATATATACATATATGTACATATATAAAATATACATTATATATATATACACACACACATACATTACAATATATATGTACACCAGTCTTTCCTGACCTAGAGTAGTCCAAATACAGGCTTTGTTGTATTCTGGACTTTTGGAAAGTTCCTGGGTTGCCCATTTCCTTTCTTGGATAAAGGGAAGCTTCTGTGTTCACCAGTGGCAGTGGGGAGCTTAGAGCATCCTATCTATCCCTGGAGGAGTGTTCCCAGCACAAGAATCTGGTAGTCTATTGGCCGTTTTGGGCCAATTTCTAGCTCTTTCAAGTCCCCCTGTAAAAAACACGCTGTGGCGCGGCTTTGCACGATTTTGCACATAGTGCAGTATCGGACAGCTCCGCTTACTTCGGTTTAAACCATTCTCGGCTCCACAAAGTCTGCTCTTCACTTTTTCTCTTAGAACTGATCTAGTTCTCATAATAAACACCCTATTCCTACTCTAAAGCCTGGCACTTGCTCACTAAAGCAATTATATAAGTCAGCACTAAAAAATTAAAAGCACTACACCCTCACAAACTCCCCTCGAGTACCTTATTCCCCATTGGCCCTTTTTGTCAATTATAAAGGAATTCCCAATACTACTCTAGCATGTCCAAGGTCAGTTGTCAATCTCCTCTCCGGTCCAGCTGGTGAATCTGGGAATCTTGAGGCTATCGTCAGGC
>NC_056743.1:5977834-5982834 GCF_019279795.1 Protopterus annectens | reverse complement strand
GTGCCAACCTTCCTCCCAAAGGTGCTGCCAGACGAGAAGATTCTGGCAGCTGAAAAGGCAGGTCATTGGGTCTGTTTACGAAAGGACTGACCCCTGCCCTCACCAGAAGACTGAGCAGGTGAACTCCCTGTTCTAGGCCTAAAAGAACCTTGAGCTCTGCCCTTACCACGTCTAGACCTACCCCTAGACTGGGAATCATAAGCAGGATATGCCCACCCCTTGGGTAGGCCAATTTCTACTAAACTTCGGAGGCTGAACCTGCAAAAAATCTTTAACAGTCTGCATAGACTTAGCCTTGTCTTCCATTTTCTTAAGAACTGCTTCCACAGGCGAACCAAACAACACATCAGATTGTAAAGGAGCATCTAAAATCCTTGTCTTCACATGCTCAGCTAAATTCTGATCCCTCAGCCAGGCGTGCCTGCGAAGAACTGAACCAGTGGCAGCCACCCTCGAAGAGGCCTGCACAGCATCAAAACCACATTGCAAAGAATGCTTACCCACCTGTTCAGAAACATGAACTAAATCCTGCAACTCTTTACACTCAATACCTTCCGCCAAAGCATCTACCTTAGACTTTAATTGTGAAAGGAGATAATTTTGGTATTTCAACATGTGAAACTGGCAATTCAAAGCTCTCATGGCCAAAGTGGAAGAAGTATACACTTTCTTTCCCCATCTATCCAAAGCCCTTGCCTCTTTATCCGAGGAACAGGATTTTTAACAACCGAAGCCTTAACACCTTTAGGCCCCTGTGACACAGTTTCTGGGTCTGCCCTAGGACTCTTAACAAGATACTTATGAGCTTCAGGCACCCTATAATATCTATCCGGTTTAACTGGAGCAGGAGGCAAAGAATCAGGGTTCAGAGAAGCCTCTGCAAAAACATCCTCCACCACATCTAGAACAGGAGGTATAGCTAAAGGCCTATGCTGGGGTAGAAACAAAAATTCCCTAAGCCTTTTCCTGGAATCAGAGAAATCCTGACCTTCCCATTTAAAATGCTCCCTCATGGAATGAAGAGTCTCTGAAAATGAAAAATCCTCAGGAGGAGAAGCAGAAGGAGTAGAATCATCTACATCAGAATCAGAGTAAGGGGAATACTCCTGCAAGTCTTCAGCTGAAGACTCAGAAGCATCTGAACACTGCTCAAAACTCCCAAGCTCAGGTTCAACCCTAGGCCTCTTATCAGGAGGGGGCATAGAACCTCTAATCATTGTAATCAAATCTTCTGCCATCTTAAGCATATGCTTCTTAGGTACAGACCCTGAAGAACTAGGGGTAACACCTGAAACAAAACCTGGCCTGCCCCTGGGAGAAGCCTTGGAAACAGCAGGGGAGGGCCTAACCACCTTAGGAAGGGAGGGAAGAACAGCTACCTGAGAGGCCCCTTCCGCCTGGCCTACCTTCTGAGAGGTCACATCTTGCAGTAATAAAGTCTCTCCCTGGGATTCCAAAGAAATTTCTGGTTGAACCTCTGGCTCCACCGAGCCCTCTAAAGAACCGGCGTCCGCACGGACGGTTCTTCCAGTCTAGGCTTTGCTGTTTTGTCCTTGCGTTTTTAGACGAAGCGGGCGTCGGAGCATCCGACGGCATTTTATAATTACACCGCTTCCCAAAAACTAACCTGGCACAATCTAATCTTCTCTTTATAGTGCGTTTGTTAAATCTAGCACAAGAGCGACAGCCAACAACGTCGTGCTCAGGCCCTAAGCAAGGTATACACAAGGTATGGTAATCCCTATGAGGTATCTGTTTCCCACAAGAAATACAGTTATTCACTTTTTCTGACATCCGTAAAATACTGAGGCAAGAAAAACCAAAATATTCTAACGGGTACTTAGCCAACTTGGATTCGGTCTGAAACTCCGACTTCGGAAAATCTCAGAACGCCAACCTGCACTTGCAAAACTGCTTCTGCATCGGACCATGCGGCAAAAAAGACTGAGGAAATGACGTCGGTCATGCGCATTTGTACCCTGACGTCCTGACGTCAGACTAATGCGCCTTGACCGACGTCAGCCTTATACTTTGGTATTCGGGCCGACTGGGACAGCGGACTACCCAAGTGTCAGGACTGCAGCAATGTGAGATGAAGAACATCAAGGATTCCACCGCGTCCCCACAGCGAGAACGACAATCCACCAGACCGCGCACGGGCAGACAACAGGATCCCCTGTCCACCCAACACAAGACGCCAACTACCCCACACCACGTGCGAGGAAACCAGCCCAGAGAAACACCGGAGACGCCAACTAGATCAAGGCAAGTTCCACCACACAACGGAAACATCAAAGAATCCCTGCAGCAGCCTTTTTTAGAGAAGGACAGAGACTTCCACAGCACCGACCAAAGACAGTCCAACCAAACAAACCACCGAGCACCGAGGGGAAGGGGGAGAGGCAGAGGCCAACAAAAAGGAGCGCCACAAGCCAACAGATGGCCCAGGAGAGCCAAGCAGAGACAAGAGCAATAAGCGCTACCTCGGCCACGAAGCCCGCACCTGGCGACTACAAAGAGATATTTAACCTTTCCCACCAACCCTTGGATAATGGTGCTATCGAACTGTTAAAGAAAGGGCTCAATTTTATTCCTACACAGAGAGCTAACAGCACAGAAGTGCTGCTAGACCTTAAACTCTACTGTAGGAAGTTAAACCTCAGGCATCTCTTCCATAACAAAACCAGCTGGGACCCCGAGGCGCTTGCCAACCAGAGCCAGGACTTACCTTCAAGTTTCGCGGGCTTTCTAGGCTCCCCACCACACGAGCCTAGTTCTACAACCCCTGCACCTACAAGAAGGACCAATGCAGCTGGTACAACACGGGAAGTAAGACCGCAACACTTTTCAACGGACCGCTCTAAAGATCCATCAAAAGTAAGTACCTTGACGGCTCAAGTAGCGCCGACAGTTGCCAGCCATAATAGGGTAGAAATTGGTAGTGTCCCCATAATTAATGGAGCGGTACAAGGCCCACAAACACAGCTGGTGCCTAAGGGCACAAAGGGGCAACACATGTATCAAGGACCTACTAGTCCACATGTCGGCACTACCAGTCTGTTTGGCGCCAATCAAAATGTTGATACAGAAAGCTCTGCGGCATTTTTTCAGGGTGATACACGACCAGACCGTGGTCACCTCAACCCCGCAAACAACATGAGAAGCACCAGAGGTGCACCAGAGCTTGGCGCCAACTGTAAAACTATTACCGAGACTGATCCCGTCGGACGAGGCGATTCCGACAATAACGCATCCAACCAAACCAGCCCTGCCTATGCTACAAGGACTAACTGCAGGCCACAGGGCTCCAACACAGCCATGGCTGGCAATGGTGAACTATATGACATAGCAGATACTTCTGTTACTACTGCTAAGAATGTATTATCTGTATATACTTCCAGTAGCAAAAGCATAAATCATCCAATGTCTAATGGTTCGTTTATCGCTCTCACACACACTGCACCAGACCACACGCACCAGGGGCTACCCTATAGTCCAAATTATGGGATCGCCGATCCATACGTCTCGGTGTATGGGATCGCCGATCCTTACAAAAGCTACACAGTAGGGCAGGGCGACAGAGCTCACCCAAGTTACAGTAGCGATCCCCTGGACACAGGTCACTCCTTTGTAGAAGTGTTTAATGCGCCACTGCCTAGCATTGTAAATTCTGATGTACATTCTGTTGTTCATCCTACCACTGTGGTCAAAGCAACAAACGCTGAGAGTGAGACCAGGGAAATCGATGGCGGTGCAAAATGTTTTGTTAGGCAAATTGCTCACTGTGAGCCTAGTGAATACAAAGGCGGTACAGAAGATTTTGTTTGCCTGAATGTTGGTACGGCAGTACAAGCACGTAAAAAGTATTCGCATACTGTTAAACACGCACTCACCCATGCTTTGCCTTACGACACACACCAAGCCTCTACTAGTTGTTGTAAAATGCCGTGTAATAGCAACAATATATTAAAGGTACAACCCAACTCTAAGAACAAATGTGTCATTGATGAATATGTAAAAGAAGGTCCTAAGTATAAGCGACCTAGTAGCAGTTTAGACTCTAATGCATACCACGATAGCACACCTGATAAAAAAGCACAAAAAGATAAACCGCCTGTTCAAAATGTTTTTGATGTTGAATGTGTGCACAATTTGCAAACGACTAAACCGCATGCTGATTACCATGCTGACACACACGCTATGCCTTACGACACGCACCCTGAAGTGAGAAACAGCCCCTTTTGTGCAATCTTTAAACCGGACCAAAGGATCCAAAGTAAGCCAGCAGACACAGGTCTACAGACTACAAAAGCCGCTTCCCCAGACAGACACAAGGTGTCAGGCTGTGAAAGCCGGCCGCACACCAAGTACCAGTCTACAAAGGCAGTCTGTGAGCGTAGCATAGGTACAGGTAGACCTCCAAAGAGAGGCCCAAGCGATACCATGCCATCCACCTCAGTAAGGTGCCATTATCCGGACTTGGCATCTAATACAGAGCCAGCCAATAAGCACCAAAGAGGTACAGAGGTAGGCCCAAACAAGGGTGCAGAATCCCACGTTTGCCCACTGGCAGAAGTAAGTAATGAGACCAGCGCCCACACCGCACCTCCCACTCCTATCTACCCCAAGGAGAAGGGTGCTATCACCCAGCCTCCAGCCCAGGTAAAGGCTATAGGAAGGGAGTCTGTCAACAATACAGGGAGCAGTACAGAGAGCCCTACACCACAGAGGGCCATACAGGTCCCCTCTGACATGATAAGCATAGTCAGCAGACAGGCCACCTTGCTAGACCAGAGGGGAACCCCTAGATCCCAGACTCAGCCAAACAGCACCCCCCCTCCCTCCACAACAGACTTCTCCACACAGGATAGCCTAGACAGCAGCGGAGAAACCCCCCCCCCTCAAAAGAAAGAGCACCATCAATCCTACTTTGAACACACACATCAGTGTGTTCTCGAAAGTTTGTGAGTCAGAAATCAGAGCTCTCTTCGAAAATAAAC